>NC_079904.1:10731358-10950627 GCF_024868665.1 Triplophysa rosa | reverse complement strand
TATATATATATATATATATTTGTATTTATATTTTTTCTTGTGCTTTTTTTTGTCAGAAGATCGTGAGATAATATATTGCTTTTATTTATGAGTGAACTATGAGACTTTGGTCTTTCGGAGGGGTTATTTGTTTAGAAGTGTGATTTGTACTTCACCTCCTCTTAGTAATAATGAAATGTGTAAATAGTTGATGCAGAATTATGAAGAGACTTTTATCATCGAAATTCTTTTTAAAGGTTTCATTACGTGCTGACTTTAAACTGAACGACTGTGGGATCCCTTTTACATGGTGTTCACTTCCCTTGGACCAGGCAGTTAGGCAGCTTTGAACAGTTTTAATGCTTAAGTGAGGAACTTCATCTGAGAAACGTTGAGTTGTTGGCCTCAATGTTATTTAAATGGTCTTATGTCTCCTGTTGCTTCAATACGATATTCTTGGAAGATGCTGACTAGCAGGAGTTAGATTTTAATCTGGCCCAATTCATGTAAATGTATGGCTTAGTCTGTAAGCATGTATTGCGGTAATGCACAGGGCTAGGTTTCCTGAAACCTTTGTATCACTATGTCGTTCTTAAGAATATATCGCTACCACTCTTAAGGTAAAACTTAAGAATGACTTAGCGTTAAGAAGGTTTCGGGAAACCCAGCCCAGAGCTGTGGAAAGTAGTTTACCTTGTTTTGGTAAACTTGTAAACCGCTCTCCCAAATATTGTATGGTATGTTAGATGTACCGGTTGCACAGATAATAACAGTAAGAGTTTGCGTTATCATGGTATTTTTTAACATTTGCTTGGTTGTGAGGCACACAAATAACAAGCTTTAAGCATCGTCATGTTAATTTGGCAATCTTTTAACAAACCTTTCGTTTTAATAATCCTTATAAAATTGTAATATCGAAAACCTCAAAATGTCACTTTGTTCTATAAGTGCAATATGAAAATGTAAAAGCGCTGTCTTGCTTCAATGCAAATGAAACAATGTAACTTTGAATGAATACATGACTACATGTTTTCCTAACCGGTGACTTATACCCTATTTTTTTCCTTTCCCAGAAAAAGATTTTTTGTGGGGTCTGTAAATAAAGCATTTTCTTTTGCAGTCATGTTCTATGCAATACATTGTAGCAGGTTAGTATGTCAAATAATAAAAAAACACAATTTAAATGTGTGATTTATTCACTCAGGATCTGACACTACAAAATGCAAAACAAGGAGCAAGTAGTGATTACAAAACACAGTAAACAAGGTAGCTGTAAAGAAAAAGTTGACCTATATTGCCCCCTAAAGGCGAAATTCCTTAATGCACATCAGGGGGTGGGTCAATTTTTCTTCTTTATATAACAGTATGAGGGGCTAATGTTTATAATTCTCATCTCTCGCTCTCTCTCGCTCTCTCTCTATATAAATGGATGAATTGTCTACATAACCAAACTCTCCTCTGAAAGCTGGTGTGTGATGGGGTTCTGGTACATTATGGCCGTCATTGCATCATCCAAGTTATTACAGTACACTACTGTGGTTCCCAATACTGTAAAGCCCTTTGAGTGAAAGGATCCAAAACAATGATATGTAAAAACTGTATATCCCTTTCATCGTATAAAATGATTAAGTCTCACCCTATTTATTACCTTGAGTATCTGTGATACAGTGGTAATATTTTAAGTACATGTGATATGCATTTAAACTGTGTTTTTACACCATGATAAATAAATGTGCACTTGAATATAAGGGGTGGCTGTATGGAGCCTGGTCTCACTTGGCTCGAATTTCTTATACGACAAGCTCACATGCATTAATAATGCAACAACATGCATAAAATCAGCTGCCATTTCCCTCTTAGTATCTCTGTCAAACAGCATTGTAGCACGCTTATTAAAAGTTAAGCATTTCAAATGCCAGATTATTCCTTGTAAACACGCTTCTGCCCTCTATCTGTGCTTTTGGTGGGTACACACTCTGATGCAGTCCTCCTGGGAGGGGGGGGTGATGGATAAACTGATGTAGAAAATGGCTCCTTTTCTTGTATTTCACATTACAGTATTTAGAAAGCACTCTCTTTTTATCAGTTGGTTGGCTCACCTGTCAGTTTCCTATAAATAATTCACTGGATTTCCTGTGTTGGCTCTCTACCTTCAGAAGGTTTGAAATAGACCAAGGCTCTTTGTTCCTATACTTATTTATCAGAGGTATATATAAAGGTATTATTAGGTCTGTCAAAATAAATGTATAATATGGCAAATTCTTTCACAGTCAACTTAGACAGTACATGTATTCATATTTTAATGTTACATAAACAAAAGTGGCACTCTTTTGAACTCAAATAATTGATTATGTCATCAAATTTTGAAAGAAGAGTCCAAGTCATTTGAAGGTTGAAGGTAGCATAGGGTCTTTAAGGCTAAGACCACAAACTAGTAGCCTTACTGACCTGATATGATGTATAAAATGAATCAAATGTAAAGCTCAAGATGACTGAAAGAAACAAAAGCATTAGATGTGGAATGAGAGTGGGATTGAGTTAATGATTGTAAAATGTCAAGGATTGCAGAATTATCAAATTTTCTTAAATAAGAGCAAATCTTATATAAACCCAGAAGACAAGACTCTTTATCTCCACCTGCTGGGCTTACAGCACAGAATATACTTGGAATAGACGTCAAAGACTTAAAGTTTTCCTTTTCACTTTTCACACTTTTGTTTGTTTATTTTCCGTGTATAAATGCTTTAAGTTCATAATACTGTACATGTTAAACCCATTTTGCTATTTAAGGTTTAGTCAAACATTTTATGTAGCCTAGGTTTAATGTTTTTGTAATTATTCTATTTCTATCCTAAATGATGTATTGTTTTGTTTTTATTGCCTGGTGTTATTTAGAAAGATATGAACTATTCAACGATTCGTTGTAAGTTTGTTAAATTAAGAACAGATCACAAGAATTCTTGGCCAATAAATTATATTCATTCACGGACCAAATAGATTAGTCAGAATCTATAGTTTAGAACGAATACGTAAATTGTGCAAAGTTCGTATTTTGTCGTAACTGAATATGGTTAAACTGCTGTGTATAAATTCATTAGTTTAAAATAGTTTTTGAGTGTATGAATATTTATTGTATTTATGTCATTTAGGGTTACTGTGTCCGAGATTTAGGATTAAGAGTTGAAGGACGAGATGTACGGAGAAGGTTTGAGCAAGGTAATGAAACCCCCTTTGACAAGACGGCGGTGTTCCAAGAAGGGGGTCCAGCTGTTCTCGCTTCCAGAGTTAGTTCCGGTTCTGGTACTTTCTTGGGGGCTTTAAAAAAGGTCTGGTAAGGGAAAGCTGACCACTAGGCACGGACAACAACTCATACATCCCCATTAAATAGGCCTATAAAACGAATCTACGTCGGATATTTCCCATTTTGCTACAGAGTTGTTTGTTAGTTTAGATACTTGTTTAGTGGTCCTTTACTTTGCAGGGTTTCCGTGGCTCCATTTGAATCATATGCGCTTTTATTGCTGCATACAGCTGTCCTGTTAGTCACAGTTTTACGTCAGTCGCTGCGCTACCAACGGCACACCGGTAGTTTATCGGAAGCTACAGCGTATCTCTCTTCAACAAATTTTGTCATGGCCAAGTGGGGAGAGGGAGACCCACGCTGGATTGTGGAAGAAAGAGCAGATGCGACAAATGTCAATAACTGGCACTGGTAGGTAACGAATGCGTATCATTAATTTTGGCCGGGTATCATCAAATTTGTGTCACAGAATATGTTCTTGAAAATTGGTGTAGCTTACACCAAATTAAGACGACATACATGTAGCTTTATTTGCAAAAAAATGGAGATTACTTACAAGATTTATAATATATTTAGTTTTTCCAGCGTTTGTACGAAGTCTCTGGAATGTCCAGTTGTTGAATGTGCTGGTCTATATTTGGACGTTTATGAATGCGAGACAGAATTAGACTCTGTACTCTGTTGAAAAGCAAACCAAGACCTATGAGTTTAGACATGCAATTGACAAATTTATTTGTATAAAAATAAATAGATATATTTTGTTATAAAGGAATATATTCTGTTATAAAGTTACTTATAGCAGCCATCCCATAGCCTTCTAATGTGCAACTCCATAAGAAAAGGAGAACCTGCTTTTTTTTGGAATTGTGATCTATTTTATTCTCCAAAATCTTATTATAGGACAGAGAGAGACGTGACAAGCTGGTCTCAAGATGTTATTAATAGCCTCCTCCTTGGAATGCGTGTAGAAGGTGAAGAAGGCTTGTGCGAAATCACAGACGTCAGCAATATAGACGGCGAGGCCTCCATCAATAACCGCAAGGGGAAACTCATCTTCTTCTATGAGTGGAATGTAAAAGCCACATGGACTGGTGGGTACACTGAAAATACCAATATTCAGATAAGCAAAGCATTTTAAACATTTTTAACTTTCATGCAATCTTTTGTACTTCAGGAACAAATAAAAAGGGCATCAAATATAAAGGAACTGTGGAAATACCAAATCTCTCTGATGAAAATGACATGGATGACTTAGATGTAAGTAAACACCTTGCTACTGTCATGGCTCTGCTTCATTTAGTCATGTTTTTCTTGGTCTTGTAGCAGATTCATGACAAAGCCTTCGGTTATGTGTGGAGAGAAACATATTATTGTCCTTTTGACAATAATATACGTTCGCTCCAGTGTCTGTCTCTGTTCCCGCCATCTCGTTTCCTTGTTATCATTCCCTGAGTGTTTCATTACCCACACCTGCCCTGTGTCGTTATCCCTCGTTTGTCTTACCCTATATAATACCCTCATGTTTCATTGTCCTATGTCAGTCATTGTATGTGTATGGTGTGTGTTCTTCGTTCCCCGTAATGCCTGTACCGCTTGTTGCTGTTTCGTCTGTTGTAGTAAGTGTTTAGTTTAGTTTAGTTTAGTTTAGTCCTTGTCAAGTCTATGTGAGTCTAGTGTTTAGTTAGTTTACGTCTCCATTGCCTTATTGTTATCTTGTTCTTGTTTTCACCCCATCGCGGGTTTTTGTTTTATGTTTATTGTTAAAATAAAGTATTTTGTTCTCCCTGTACTCCCGCTGCCTGCAATTGGGTTCTTTCCTGCCATAGTCCATAGCTGAGATCCATGACAGCTACTCCAATAAAACACTTTGCATACAAAACCACTAACTGCATGACACGTTTATTTCTGTTTTATTGTACAGATCTGTGTTACAGCTTGTAAAGACCAACCAATCACACCTTTGACTGATCTCATGAGGAAGGAGGGAGTCAAAAAGATCCGAATGACGCTGGGCAACTATGTGAAACAACTTAAAACACGTGGGTGCTCTAAGACATTCTTATTAATATCTGCCTGGTTTTTGTGTAAATTAATCACTGAGTTCTTGTAATTTGTTATTACAGAATTCTCTCAGGGTATGATTTTACCAACAGCAGATGAACACAGTAAACAGAAAGAGTCACAAGCAAAGGTGATGCTGGACAAAACCCAGGCAAGTTCTCACAAATCAGTATGTTGGTCTTAAATCCACTTTGTATTGTATGTGTGAAATGAAAGATTAACATACTTGTATTAATTGTTTATAGTATCAATACTGCATATATGCAATACTAAATACAATTTTTTTGTTCCAAGAGATTTTTATAGGCCTGACAAAATTTAAGTAGGGCCTATACTTGTGTGTTTTAGTATGTTGGCACTGTATCAACATTGAATATGTTTTTATCTCCCGCAGACTGGGTCATCCACCACAACTAACACTCCTACCAGTGGTGTCAAAATTTCAACAGTAATGTTCACTCTTAAAGAGACTTTCCTTACCTCACCAGAAGAGTTGTACAGGGTTTTCATAAACCAACAGGTCAGAATCTGTTCAAATACATATACAAAAACAATTAGAGAGGTGCAGTACTGGTGTTCTTTTAATGAAAGATGAAGTGTGAGGTTGAGCTCATCTGTTGCGTGTCACTTTCTTGATGGTTTAGATGGTACAAGCGTTTACACACCTTGCTGCTTTTGTGGATGGGTGCCCGGGTGGCAAGTTTCGGTTGCTGGAAGGAAATGTGCATGGACAATTTGCAGAACTGGTAAAAGTAAACATTTAAATGATCAAAATAATCATCTGATAAAAGTGTGTTTTAAAGTATCCTTTTCTTAGTATTACCTGTGGAATATTTGCCTTTTCTTCTTTAGATTACTGATCAGAAAATTGTCATGAAATGGAGATTTTCATCTTGGCCAGCTGGTACATAGCTTTTACTTAAAAAAAATAGTATAAAATATAACTAAAAAATATTCTCTATAATTTATTTTCTGTTTATTTTAGGAACAATATGAGGTGTGATAAATGTGATTTTTGTGACTCTTCTTTTAATTTGATTGTTTGCGGTCAGTGTTCTTCACTGTTGCATTTATTTTATTTTCTCCCCTAGGACATACATCAACTATCACTTTAAACTTTGTGGATCGAGGCAATGAGACAGAGTTGACTCTGGAGGCCAGAGGAGTTCCTAGCAATGAGGAGGAAAGAATGAAGGGGGGCTGGCAAAGATACTATTTTGAGGCCATTAAACAGACATTTGGTTATGGAGCACGACTTTAAACCAATGCTACAGCATGTTCATGATGTGCCAGAAACTTGGTAATGCAAAAGATTACACACCAGTGCCTTCTTTAAGAAAATAAGAAAATAGATGCCTCTGTTTTTTTTGTATGTGTTTCTGCATATGATGTTACGTTGTGTTTGAATGTAAGATGTATGTCTGAATGTTATATTATTTATTAGATATGTTATGGAAATGCCAGACATGGAGAATGAAAAAACAGAATTTTATAAATTAATATATATTTGCTTGTGATATATTTCGCAAGAATTTAAAAATAAGTAAGAATAAAATATCAATTCATTTTATAAAAACGAAAAACATTTCTCTGTTGTACTTTTTCAAGTTATTGAACCCGCAAATCATTTTAAACTCTTTTTTTTTTATTACTTACGGAGGTCTCAAAACGAAAGACTATGATTATTTCTGTTAAAAATATAATGATAAAATATAATACATTAGTTTACTGTATGTTTACTGTACACTGCGGAAAGACAGTCAGCTGTTTAAAGGCGTTCCCACATCCTGCAAGTTGTCGTGTTCACATCTGCTCCAGTCGCGTACCGTAAACGCCCTAATGCTATTGTGTGTGCGCATCCGATTGGTCACTTTTCTCTTGAAGTTCAGCGATTGGCTGTTATCTATGGTACTGTATCTTGATTGGTGAATCCGTGGCGGATTAGGAAATAGGGGGTCGGGCAGTATATACAGGAATATGCTGAAACACGAGAAACGTTAACGACGGCTAAACTGTTATTACTGTTTTGTACTTCTAATTTTTATTTGAGTTGCTTTGGAAACATTATTCAGGAGGGATATTGTCTTGAATTTTCATAGTCTGCGGCTGCCACTTTATTAGGCTCTGAGAAGTGTGTGATTTTATGTGTGTTTGTTTAGCTGTGCTAGTCACTAGTAACGCAGAGCTGCTAGCTGCTAATGTAAATGGACTCTGTGGTTCATGTCTGATTTGTAGTGCGAATGTATTGTTTCATTTTAATATGTGCGGTGTCTTCGCAGAATTGTTGAGCGGCTTGCTGGTCTGATATTATAGCTAGTGGGTTAACGTTATGCAGTCATGTGCAGTTCACTCGACTCGATGGCTAGATAGTTGAACAGACACTTGGGGTGCTGATTTAATTATTTTAGTCAGATTATTGGTCGTTCACCGCGTTTTCGACACACTGGCAACATGAAATCTACAGGGAAGGCTTGTCTGGTCCTGATTCTGGCTCTGGTTGTGATATTGCAAGTGACAGCTGGTAAGTCCAAGTGTTTGATTATAACATTTAGTCAATGCTGGGTGACCTAAGAAACTAGCCCTATATTATACTGAAGAATGTCACTTGTCTTTATGGACATTAAATAAACTGAAAAAAACCCTTAAATGCATGATATAATGTTAATGCATTGCATTATAATTGCAGATATTCCTTTGAATGATAGGAATGATGGTGTCACAGAGGATGGTCCATCTCAGGTAATACAGCATGAATATCTGTCACATTTTTAGATTTATGTATGCTTGCCCATCAGTGTAAGCGAATTGTATTTTGTAATTAGCAGTTTCATCTAAAAAAAACTCTTAAGGCACATGTATTGTATCTCATATGTTTTCAACTGCAACTGGCTAATTTCTTAAAACATTATTGCAAACAACTACTTTAACTTTAATCACTGCTTTGTTTTACTTTCTTTTTTGTCATAATAAGAGCACAGATGATAATGGTGGATCCAGAATTATGGCAGGTCAGGCCTACGTTCCTAAACATGCCCAGACTGACAGAAGCACAACAGATACTAGTGTCGAGAGCGAGGTTGAGGGGATTGAAAAGGAAGATCTTCCAAGTCAGCCCCCTCCAGCAAAGCAGAATCGTAAGGAGGGTAAGTAGACCCAGGTGGGCTGACTTCTAGTTTCGGTATCGTGAAGGTTTGCAGGTGCTTCCTGAATAAGACGTCATTTCGAAGTCTCTGTGGTTAGATTTGTCTATGAATGTCAGAATTATTTACTCTTGCTCCGTAGCCAATATTTAGCTCCGGTAGTCTCTAATGTCTCCGAAATGTTAGATCTTAGCATAAAGGCAGAAGATGTTTTGTTCCTTAGTTCCTTGTGAGGTTGTAGTAAAGAAACCTGTTTAAGCCAAGTGTTCACGTGTGTAGTTTGTGAAAGTGTCTGGTTAATGTGACATGTTTCCATTGGTGTTCGTCATATTCCATAGTTCCGGTGGTGATTGGGGGCACAGCCTCTGGGGAACCATGTATCTTTCCCTTTATGTTCCAAGAGAAAGAGTTCTCAGATTGCACTACTGAGGGCAGAGAAGATGGAAGGATGTGGTGCGCCACAACCTATAACTACAACACTGATAAGAAGTGGGGCTTCTGTGAAAGTGAGTGAGCTGAAATGAAAGATTAACTCATAAACTCATGAAAGATTTCTTTGCACATTAAGAGAATGTTGCTTTTGTGTGCTTACTTGATACCATTTTATGTTCTTGCATAATCTGCTGTTCTTCGGCACAATTAGCCTACATATAACAAGAGCTTCATCAATACCTGCTTTGATAAAATCAGGCATGAGTTAAGAAGTTGCAGTTGTCATACCTAATGTGAGAGTTGTGTTTTCACAGCGCTGGAGCAGTCTGAGCAGAGGCGATTGATGGAAGAGGCTGAGAAACAGTACCAAACCACAATTAAGATGATAAATGGGACCAACAGAAAGAGCCAGAAGAAAGAGTGAGCGCATTTCCTGTTATTTGTTTGTTTTAAGACTGTTTTGATGGTTTCTGTCAGCAAATACACAAACCCCTGATACATGATGATACGGTGTTCACTACAGTGGACATACATTCAAATGTCATTTTATTGTGCTACTTTAATAGATGACATGCATTTAACTCGGCTGACGAGAGTTGGTGAGGTACCAAATACCACTAGAAAATGTCTCATTATCTTCTTACATTTTGTAGTTAAATAAAGATTGGGAAAATTGTATATTTTTGTTTTAAAAATGTCTAATGTGTCAATTGGCCATAAACTGTGCACATTAAATCTACATAGTCACATTTGCACAGACTCTGTTTTAATGTTGAAAATACTTTGGTTAAAGTTATTTTCTTTGCTCTTTTACAGGTTGTATGAAAAACTTTTGAAGATTGCTGAGAGGGGTCATGTCAAGGCCATGGAGAAGGTGGCATATGCCATGTTGTTTGGAGACTATTTACCTCAGAGCGTTCCTCAGGCTAAGGAGATCTTTGAGAAACTGGCACTGGATGGATCCCCTAAGGCTCAGACAGTAATGACTTTTTTGTCCAACAGTTGTTTTCTATATTAATACTGATATCAGTGCTTTTTATGATTCATGAAAAGCTGGTAAGATCAACACAATCGATTAATATTTGTAGTGTTTTCGTCTATAACAAGTGGTCTTTTTTTAACGCACTCCTGTTTTACCATTATTAATAAGGACTATTCAATTCTCAGGCACTTGGTTTCCTGTATGCTGCAGGATTAGGTGTGAACTCTAGTCAAGCAAAGGTATTTCATTTCTTTATAAAGCAAAGCATGCTCATTTTAATATGAACTTATTTTGAATGAAGATACTCTTTTACATAATTTCAGGCATTGGTGTACTACACCTTTGGAGCTTTAGGTGGAAACCTAGTAGCACACATGATTCTGGTAAGAAGAATCCTCCGTCCTATGTTTTGAATAAGTGATTTATTTTTTGAAAGGTTAGATATAGATTGAGCCAGGAAACAACACTTGATTACTTGCTTGGCGTATATGTCAAGTCTCATGACTGTGCTACATCAAGTTGGGTGTATCAACAAGCCTTGATCTGAACAGGCACTGACACCATAGACGGATGTTTTCTGGCCCGCTGTAATGGTATACATGCATGTATGCTGTTCTTTCAGTCCTATGTGATAAATCTCTTTAATGCATTTCTTTCAGGGCTACAGATATTGGGGAGGTGTTGGGGTTCCTCAGAGCTGTGAATCTGCTCTCACTCACTACAGACTGGTGGCCAATCACGGTAAACCGTCACATTTTCATGCTTAAATGTGGTCTGTGCCGCAACTTTTTAAGATGCAATCTGGATTGCTGGTGGCTACTTGAATGGTTTATAGGTACATCTCAATCAGCTGTCTAGTTCAGAAGTGACCACACTGATCAGAGAGTATGGCATTTTAAGAGCTGTCTCAATCACAAACCCTCGAGTGCACTGAACCATTCACTCCCTGAATGTCACCACATGTGTAGGATGTGTCCTGGAATCAGATTTGTGTACACAATAAAATGGATTGTGATTTAGGAATCTCATTGAGATGCACATTATATCTTAATGCTTTTCAATGTTGGTGGCAATGCTATTTGATTTTTTTATTTCTTTATGAACATTAAAAAATGTATTTTACGTGCCTTTTATATGAAGTTGTAGTTATATCTATGTCCAATCTATAGTCATAACAAACACAATCCAGACATTTACAGTTAACAGTTAAAGCAAAAATTTGGGTCAGATTAGATCTAAACTCTGTGTTGATTGAGGTCTGTAATGTGAAAGCAGCCTAAGATGGTCTGTTTGTTTTTTGTTGGTTGTTAGTGGCCAGCGATGTGTCCCTGACAGGGGGCAGTGCAGTACAGCGGATCCGTCTCTTAGATGAAGTGGAAAATCCCGGTTCTAGCAGTGGAATGCTAGAGGATGATTTAATCCAGTACTATCAGTTCTTGGCTGAGAAAGGAGATGTACAAGCCCAGGTATAGTAAAACCTAGACAAGTTGAGCATATGCAACAAGGATTTCCACCTGTGGTTGATTTTGATGCACTTGTAAGGTTGGTATTATGAAGTCATCACAGCTATTTTGTATATATTTGTTTATTATGAGACCTTTTGATCCGCCTGTGAATTGCCATCAAATTTTAATGTAATTGTTTTCAATGTCTGTTTAGGTGGGTCTGGGCCAGTTACATTTGCATGGAGGTAGAGGTGTAGAACAGAACCATCAGGTGATTTTTTTATTATTTTTTTCCCATGAATTTTTAAGGCTAAACTCTTATTGATTTCATCAAAGTTCTGATTTGAAATGGGTTTTATTTTTGTTGTTTATTTTCAGCGAGCATATGAGTACTTTAACCAAGCAGCAAATGCAGGGAACACGCACGCAATGGCCTTCCTTGGAAAGGTGTGTTGATATTTGTGTGTTCTATTTTTTTTTTCTTTGTAATGTAACTGAAACCTCAACTGACAGAACAAAGGTCTTGGGAACACATGTAGTGATAAAAATGCATACCTTGAATACACTTTTGACAAAAGTGCATTTATGTAAAAATGCAGAAATATCTTGCTCTTGTCTCTTAGATCTTCATCTTGATCTTGCCCGCTCTCTTTGCCATCTGTCTAACCTCTCTCTGATTCTCCTGTTTAGATGTACTCTGAAGGCAGCGATTATTTGCATCAAAACAACGAGACCGCTCTCTATTATTTCAAAAAGGCTGCAGACTTGGTTAGAATTTCTTGTCCCTCAAGATTCAGCACTGCTCTTTGTCTTTAAAAGTTCTCCCCTAACCCAAATGTCTTTTTACATTTCTTAGGGTAACCCAGTTGGCCAGAGTGGCCTTGGTATGGCTTACCTGTATGGAAAGGGTGTTCCTGTGGTGAGTAATTTTCAGAAACACTTTAGCTGAGCACATAATGATTCTAGTAGTGGTGTGACATCAAAAGACGCTTTTAGTTAAAGGGATAGTTCACCCAAAAATCAATTTTGTGTGATTTTTTTCTACTCACCCACATGATGTTAAACATGTTTAGAGAATTTTCGGCGTCTTCTGAGCACAAATAAAGATTTTTAGGTGACATCCGAGAGCTTTCCAGGCCTCCTCATTGAAACCATGGTGTCAGTTTTTGCCAAGGTCCAGAAAAGTACTAAAGACATCGTTAAATTGGTCCGTCCTCGCATAGTGGCTCAGTTGAATTTTTTTGCGAAAAACAAACCAAAATACTGACGTAAATCGATATATTGTCTTGTGTCTTGTCAGTGTATGGTGCGTGTTCACGAGAGCACTTCTTCTTCGTCTTCTTCATGGACCGGTGTTCTGCCAATTTATGCTACCCTGTCAAATTTTGCTACCTCCATTCAAAACAGGACTAACCCCTCCCCCAACCCAATCGCAACACGAGGGTAGCAAAATTCTATGGGTAGCATAAATTTACAGAACAACGGCACATTTTGACTCATGCGTATTAGGTTTGTGCGCCAAATCGTCTTAACGTTCCTAAGTCGTCTGGTGAAAAATGTTCACTACACAACCTCATTTGCTTTACGTATTGAATCGGTAAATCCACGTCCCGCCAGATAGCCAGCAGCCATAGTTTCAGCCGCTCAGGATCATGTAACGGGAACATGTGCCTTTCATGTTTCGACAAATGTAATTCACTTATACGTTTTTCTGGCTTTTTTTCGCACTGTTCAGGCATCCTGGAAAGGAACATTTTAGCACCATTTCGTACACTACACCTAGACCTACTGCACAATCTGTGTCGAACTCAATGGCATATACAGCGTGCGTCTGCATGTAAACACAGAGTTGCGCTTCCGCGTTGTGAGTCAGAGCGCCGGCGTCCAATAGGGGCAAGCCCCATGCGGCGTTCGGCGCACAAACCTCTAATACGCATGCATCAAAGTGCTCCGGTCCAAGAAGAAGACGAAGAAGAAGTGCTCTCGTGAACGCGTGCCATACACTGACAAGACAGAGGAGAATATATCGATTTAAGTCGGTATTTTGATTTGTTTTTCGCACATAAAGACATTCTCGTCGCTTCAAAAAATTCAACTGAGCCACTATGCGCGGATGGACCAATTTAACGATGTCTTTAGTACTTTTCTGGACCTTGTCAAAAACTGACACCATGGTTTCAATGAGGAGGCCTGGAAAGCTCTCTAAACATTTTTAACGTCATGTGGGTGAGTCAAAAATCACACAAAGTTGATTTTTGGGTGAACTATCCCTTTAATATTTCTTTTGGTTCCTTCAGAACTATGACCTGGCACTGAAGTATTTTCAGAAAGCCGCAGAACAGGGTTGGGTGGATGGACAGCTACAGCTGGGAACCATGTACTACAGTAAGTGTGTGTTAGAGAATGTGTGTGAATGTTTGTGTTTTTTTCCTGATGTTTCTGCACGAGGAGAAATAGGCAAGCTATTGGGAATATTAAGGCGCAGGTTTTTCTTCACAATATCTACGCTTCCTCGAACTTAGGATATTTTTAGACACAATTCAGATAACAATCATTCAAGAATTTCCACACAAATGAAATTACTTGACCTATTAACGCATAAATCTACCACTTAATAACTGGCTGTAGCACTCTTAAATTAATACAAAATCTAAATTCAGGTTTCATGTAGTCCTTTCCTGTCTATCTTTCTAGCTGCCTGTTCATCCACGCCTTTTGATATCTTATTTTTATCTTAAATCGCTGCAGACTGCTCTTGGTTTGGTTGCCTAGGCAATTGTTACCATGACAAACTCCCACCTGCATTCTGCCTTGACATGATCTTGACAAACATTGAACTGAGAACTGTCTTAGTCACTTCTGCTGGTGGGTGTTTGAAGAGTTTGAAAAGTACATGTATGACTTTCTTCTTTCCTTATTCTAGATGGCATTGGTGTAAAGCGAGATTATAAGCAGGCCCTTAAATTTTTTAACTTGGCATCTCAAGCGGGTCACATCCTGGCCTTCTATAATTTAGCCCAGATGCACGCGACGGGCACTGGAGTCATGCGCTCATGCCACACCGCAGTGGAGGTAAGACATTATTCTGTGTTGGTCTACCGTCTTTTATAAAGCCTTTTCTTCAGTTGAGGTTACGCGTGTGTTTTGTGAGAACAGCTCTTCAAGAATGTTTGTGAGCGGGGTCGCTGGTCTGAGAGACTCATGGCAGCATATGGAAGTTTTAAGGAGGGCGACATGGACTCTGCTCTGATCCAGTATCTACTGCTGGCTGAACAGGGCTATGAGGTCGCTCAGAGCAATGTGGCATTCGTTCTGGACCAGAGTGAGTCAGTGGTCTACCCCTTCCACCAGGGGGAACCAGAGCCCTCATATTGGCATATTTCAAGGTGTTATGGAAACTGTTTTGGAAGACAGTTTCTTTTAACACTTTTATTTTCTGCCCTTTAAAACACATATTTTTTTTAATTAATCTCAAACGCATGATGTTGCATTAAACAGCATTTTATATGCAATTCAGTTTTTTTAATAAACTAGGCCAGAACAGTGCAGCAAGTCAAACCTCCTTTGGGGTAACAGAACATATCTGGTAACCATGCATTACACATAATTTAAGTTGACAAAATGTAACATGTGTTTGTTGTAAACGAGGCAAAATACACTGAAGAATTATAATGTAAAGCTATACGGTTTCATCACGAAACAGATATCAGATTAGATCACAGATCTACAGACTTAAGGTGGAGCTGGGGATGGAGGAGGACGTTTAGTTCAGTATGCAGACATGCAAAAGAAGAATGGCTGCATTGGACAATTTATGCTTGCATTTAAAAACCTATATCTTACTCTGTGTGTGTCTTACAGGGGGGTCACAGATCTTCAATGAGAATGAAACATACCCACGAGCTTTGCTTCACTGGACAAGAGCAGCTGCCCAAGGTTGGACTGTTTGCTTTAACCCATACAGTCACGCAAGCAAGTGTTTGCTTTGATGACATTACTGTTAATAACCCTGTGCCGCCAGCTCTTTTTCTTATAATACTAATAATAATAATACATTTATTTTGTATAGTGCCATTAAAAGTTGCTTTCTCAAAGCGCTTCACAGCAGACATCACATCAGGTAAAACGACACAATTTGTAAAAAAAAACATTTTGTAAAACAACACAACACACCACAACAAAAACAATTAATCCAATCAAGTAAAAGCAATCCTAAAATAAAACGTTTTAAGAAGAGAATTAAAAGTCGCTAGTGAATTTGCCTCCCTGATGTCAGCCGGGAGAGAGTTCCAGAGCTTAGGAGCATATTAGGAGAATGCTCTACTATCACCCATGGAGCGAAGCCGTGTCTTGGGAACCACTAAAAAACCACACTGAGAAGAGCGTAAATGTCCACATGATATGTAAGGCAATAACAAATCAGACAGGTAATGAGGAGCCAGGTCATGCAAAGCCTTAAATATTAACAAATAAAATCAACAAATTTATTGCTGCTGAAAGAGATTTGAAATACTCCAGTAATTTTGGTCAAACAATTAAGACCAATACATCATTCGGACCTGTGAAAGGTCTACTTTTATTTGTGTATTCTCATAATAACAACAAAACAGCCATCACCTGTCTCCCAAATCAGCCGTCTCGGTCTCCGCAAACATCTCTAAAACGCATCACTAAAACTAACTGAAACTCATCGAATACTTGCCACACAGACACAAAATATATTTGTTTAGAAACCTTTAAGTGTCTATTTTTAAATGATCCAATTCAAGATCGAAGACAAATATTCTGTGATTTTGAAAAAGCATGAAAGTAAAGACAGAAACGTTTTCTTCTTTCTCAGCTGTGCAAAGTGCTCAGTTTACACGATAATGATCTGCGGGAGCCGTTCGCACATGGTTTACACCCCCAAACAATAGCACAACAATCAACAACAACATCATATTTATTGAATTGTCTGCGCGTTTGGATGATAACACGCTGCACAAGCGTGGTAGATCTTCAGACGGTTTTAGTGAAAAAAGTTTACTTTCACTTTTGGAAAAAAAAAGCTGAGACTGACAGTAATTGTATGATCTGATTTGGATGAATCACGATAGCTGTCTCTTTGTTTGTGCACAGGCTACACAGTGGCCAGAATTAAGCTTGGCGACTATCATTTCTATGGCTATGGCACTGATGTGGACTATGAGACTGCAGTCATTCATTATCGTCTGGCGTCTGAACAACATCACAGCGCACAGGCCATGTTTAACCTGGGCTATATGCATGAGAAGGGCCTTGGTATCAAACAGGTGTGCACATATTTACATACACATTCAAGCAATGTTTACGCAGACACAGTGCCCTTATCTTTTTTGTTTCTTTGTAGGACATCCATCTGGCTAAACGTTTCTATGACATGGCTGCAGAGGCCAGTCCTGACGCCCAGGTGCCTGTGTTCCTAGCTTTGTGCAAACTAGGCCTCGTCTATGCATTACAGTACATGCAGAATCTCAATGTAAGTAACATCTGTCCATGAGAATGGTCAGTCACTTTCTTTTTTTGCGGTGTGTGGGCTCTTTTTTTTTTTTTTTTGTCAGGAAGTTAATAATATGCATCTGTACTCTCCAGCTACAGGAGCTTGTATCTCTGTTGGATCTTGATCAGTTGCTGGGTCCTGAGTGGGATCTCTACCTCATGACCGTCATTGCTCTGCTCTTGGGCACAGTAATAGCGTATCGGCAGAGACAGCACCAAGCCGTGCCCAGAGCCCCGCCCGCACCCCCTAGACCTCCAGGTCAGCCTGAGCAGCCTGCCGAAGAACCTGTAGAACAATGAGAGCGCTGGGATCAGGGTGAAGGTGACCACTTGGACTAAGACTAAAGGAAATGAGGCCCACTAGCTTCTCCCCTCTCTAGGACAGCCACTAACACCTTCACCCAGCTGTGGTCTTTAATCTTGTAAACCCCTTAAGAGCTCTCTGGACTCTTTTTGCTGCCCTGTCCAACACTCTCTAGTTTTTCAGTTGCGGCTTTTCAGCCTCAGGAAAAACGAGAACTTGTACGATATCTTAAATGTGCACCTCAGGGTTTTGCCAGGTGAAATAACATTTGTGCAAATCAACGCTCACTATGTGGGGGAAATAGAGACTGCATCGCTGGATGAATAGTAGTTATGCTTTCTGCTTTCCACTGTGCTAAACGCCAATGAGAGAACCTGTTGATTCTGTGCAACCCATTCAGATTCTTTTGTTAGTATTAAGCCTGGTACAAATCTTAATTTGGACATCATGCCTCCATTCTTATAGCTGTTGTCCAGTAAGTTTCAATTTGTTGAAAAACTAATATCTGGAGTTGTCGAAATTTTCCAGAAAGGGGGTTTATACTTGTTCTTCCTTCGCACACAGAGAATAAAGATTCTAACTGTTGAAAGGGTTGCTGTGTTTGGCTATAATACAACATGTTTTGGTATTACATCCCCCGTTTAGGTTTTTTCGTAGCACCAGGCATTGAATGGTCTCGAACTCCTTGATTGTTATTGTGTAATGTCTGCAACTCAGAAATCTGAAGCGATTCTTTTGTTTCAGTATGTGGCTGTTGATGTACAAACTCTCACTTCAGAGATAAAAATAGTACAGAGCATTTACATTGTGAGCATGTCTAGAATGGAAGATGGCTGTCGTTTCAGGTGATATAGCAATACTGCAATGTTTGGCGTAAACATTTGTAAAGAAAAGATATGCGCGTAAGATGGTTTTTTTTACGAAGAGGTGCACCAGAACACCTGCCTGTTTTTGCATAGTTGTACTTATTCAGCAATGGTTTGGAATTGTATAAAAAAATAACAGATTCTTTTTTTTCCATGTTCTTAAAACCCATCATAATACAAAATAACACAGTACGAGACTAAAAAAAGAAAATTATTTCATTTTCAAAATTGCAATGTTTATAAATGACTAATAAAAAAACTATGGGTTCACTATGTGATTTCCTATTTTAATGGCAAAGTAGCATAAAAAAGAAAAATTCTGTCTGAATTTACTCGTTCTCATTTCAAACCCATGACTTTCCTCAGCGGAATATTGTCAAATTTTGTACAGGGCAAGTGAATGTTGACCACAGCTGTGTCTTACATCATGGACATTCTGCTAAACATCTCCTTTGGTGTTTTGTGAAAGAAAGCCTCATGTTGTTCCTCACTCATGACAGTAAATAAGGACAGAATCGTTCTTTTTTTGATAACCGGCCATTTAAAAGGTCCAGTGTAGGAAATTTAGCAGTATCTAGCCAACAGCTCGCTCCACCCCTTCACCCTATCTTTCAAAGCACTACGGTGGCTGACACGGCACTAAGATGTCTTCATGTTTTTTCCGCTTCTTTGCCAAAGGAGAGACCGTATTTTCAAAACACGCTCTGTGCAGTTTGTCCATTTAGGGCTACTGTAGAAACAACATGGTGAATTCCATGCAAGGGGACCCGCGGTGTATGTAGATAGAAAATGCTCATTCTAAGGTAATAAAAACATAACGCTTCATTATGTAAGATCTTTATACATCTCTGAAGACATAGTTAAGTATATTATATTGTATTTTGTAAATAAATCTTCCAAAAACTGACACACAGAACCTAACAACATAAAACCAAAATATTATGTTCATTGCTCTCTGGTGGAATCGTTGGGTCAGTTTCTCCCAGGCCCCTGTGCTACATGGTTTCTGTTAAAGCTTGCTGCAATTGTAAATGGTCATCAGCCCCCTGGCAGTCGTATGTGTGCCTGGACCGTGCTTTATGTGACTGTGGTTCCTGAACTTCGTCACTCAGCTGTTTTGCGTGGGGGAAATAAAAGGGCACTGATATAATGGCCTTGTTCTTTCTGCACGCACGTCCATTGTGCTAACCCGCTTGGAAACGCTCCACCATGGAGTGGCTTTTGATTGCCGTGGCAACCTGTTTGCTATCCCTCTGCCCTGTCAAAGGTAAGTGCTGGAAGCATCTAGAGCTGGGAAGACATGAGCTGTAGCGCAAAGCCCACGTTATATGTGTGAGCTCCTGAAAGGAGATTGATAGCAAGACTGAATGATATCAGTAATGGAGCAGGAGGTTTATGCAGACCTCTGTGGTAGTGCTCAGCATTTCATTGTCAACAGAGTCTGACCGTGAAATCTGTTTCCTACTCTGTCTATGATCCGTCTAAAGTCTACAGTACTTTTGGATCTCAACATTTTTCTCAAGGGAACGAATGGAGGCTGGAATATGAAGAAGGACTCTGTTACTACAGCGAGGAGGCCCTCAGAAAGGTGAGGAGAATATTTATATGATATTCATCATTCAAGCAAGTTTATGTGCTGTTATGTCATTGGTTGTGATGCAGAATGTGGTGGTTATAACTTTTATGTTTCATGTAACAATTGTTACAGGAGTTTCCTGAGAAAACAAGGCCAATCGGTTTCAAACATCCACTATTCATGTGTCCTGACATGAGCCCCTCCTCTTCTGTGCCCGGCTCAGGTAGACTGGTCTAGGATTTTGAACTTTTGTTTATGGTTCACATTGTCTGTAGTGAATGCATTACTGATCTAAATCATGATATTGTCGCTGTCCTTCCAAAACCTTGTATGTACAAATTCACTGTTTTTCGGGAATGGACTCATTCTTTTTAAATGATCGGTGTTGTCAAAGTTGCCAAGCACTTTTTAATATTTTTTATTGGTTAGATCATTGCAAAACCCAGTGACAAACATAAAGGTTGACGAATAATAATGATTTATGGAAAAAATAAAATCACAAATTAGGCCTGTGTAACGTTACGAGGTTTTAGAAGGACAGCATCGATATGTCGATTTTATTGTATATGTCAGGTTTCTGCGTTAAAAACACTATCACAGAGTTGTATATTTTGTTCACTTGTGTACTTACACGATCCTAGATGTTTCCAACAATGTTTAAAACCCTAGAAATGTTTATTTTATCCAACGGTAACGTCCCTTGTCGGTTTCATTCAACGCTCCTTCACACAGCGTCATCAAGCTACGCATTTGTTGTTGTTTTAAAGATGCGACCTCTAGCGGCCAAACTTAAAGGGACAGTTCACTCAAAAATGAAAATTCTGTCACCATTTACTCACCCTGAAGTTTCTTCTTTATTAGAATTTTTTATATTTTTTGTTCTGTTGAACACAAAATGCAATATTTTTAAGAATTTAGGGAAGCAAACAGTACTGGGGCACTTTTGACTACCGTTTAAATTTGTCGTACTATGGTAGTCAATGATGTCCCAGAACTGAAAATTGCTTCCAAATATCTTCCTTTGTGTTCATTAGAACAAAGTAATTTATACAGGTTTGAAACAACTTGAGTGTATGAAAGAATTTTCATTTTTGGGTGGAGTATCACTTTAAATGCCGTGCCTTTAAATATAATCAACATTTTTAAACTGATTCTTTATAGGATTTTTGTCGTGTCTCTCTTTAGTTGAGCTGGTGAAGGCAGCCGATATTAAAGTGATTGCTGCTCTTGGGGATTCATTGACAGTGAGTGCATTTATTTATCATTCCTTGTTCTGTTTAATCCATGGTTAATGGACACCATTCATTTGTAATCTGACAATTGAAGTAATTCTACAGTGTCTTTTAATTAACTATGAATCATTAATGAGGTGAAATGGATAAACAGGTTGAGCAGGTAACAGGTGCAAAAGAAAAATCGCAGACAAACAATGGAGTTGAAAATAAAAAACGATAATAACGATTTTGATAGGTTTTTTTATTCACTTGTAGACAGCCATTGGTGCAAATGCGACAACAGTTCTTGGCATACCTATTGAATTTCGACATGTGTCATGGAGGTAAACGTTTTCTGTTATTATCACATTTGTTTGTTTCTCCGCTTTTCAACAGTGAATAGTCAATAATCAATGCTACTTCATGTGAGAACTAGATCTAATGCTGTATTGCTAATATTTGAATAAGTTCAAATTCTGATAATTTAATGATACCAGAAGATTTGCTAACAAAATGTGTCTTTCATTGTGATTGCATAACGTAACAGCATTGGGGGTTATGGATCCTTTCAAGATGTCATTACACTTGCAAGTATGCCATATCAGTCATATTCTGCATTAACCATATTCATAGTTTTGTTGCGAAATACCTGTCAAAGTGAATTAGAATCAGTATAAATGAATCAGTGTGCACTGTTTTCAAGCAACTGATCAGGACTCTTCTGTGCTTGTGATTTAGACATCATTAGACTCTTCAACCCCAATTTAGTGGGACCTGCCCCAGCCAAGACAGTCCATGGAACCCCAGCTCCTCTTTGTGAGACAGGATTTAACCTGGCCGTTACCGGACATAATACCTTGTAAATGCCAGTACATCACCAGTCATTCTTCTCAAACTGTTATAAGAACAAACATTACAAACACATGCAGATAAAATGTAAACCTTGTATTACAAGTAACTGTGGATAAAAGCATCAGCCAAATGCATAATAATGAAAAAAGTCCTATAGCTGCCATGGAGATCATATATTTGTACATGAAACTTTGTTTAAACAACTTTGGCTAATTTTATAGACAATCAGTTAATAATTGAATGTTGTCTCTCTTCTTAGTAATCTACCTGAACAAATCAGGCATTTGATTGACACATTGAAAACGTATGAGGTAAGAAGTACTTACTTTTCCTTTATATTTTAATTGATCACATTTTTCCTGTGCTTTTGAATATCCTGTTTCCAAAACACAGTTTCTCTCCTGTGCATTTTGTAACTGTAACTGTAACTGTACATTTTACTTTGTACTGTACTTCGTACATTTACTTTGTACAAACAATTGTGCTTTAATTATTGTATTAATTATATTACTTTAATAATTTTGACATTACATCTTTTGCTACAGAAAATTGACTTTGATGAAGACTGGAAACTCTTGACCATTCTAATTGGGATGAATGACATCTGTGATTACTGCAAAGACAAGGCATTGCTTACAAAGCTGTTTTTCTGGACAAATCTATTGGCAGACTGAAGAATCTTCTACAGTATTGACAAATTTTGTTCATAATGTCAAACTGGGATCTAAAACAAATTTTAAATTGATTTTGAACACATATACGTAGATGCTTGTAGAGATGATCATCAATGTCTTACGGATGTATTTTATTGTTCTGAAGTGGCGTGCTTTGAAATGGGTTCACTCTTTGAAAAGCAGCATATCCAGGCTAGCAAAATGATTTAGTGACCTTTCTTTTGAATTCAGTCTTGCAGGAGTGTTTTCAAAGAGAACTCAATTTATGTCCTCTATTTATACACACAGTCCCTCTTTTCAGTGGAGAACTTTGTCCATTACATGACGGTGTCCTTGGAAATGCTCAGGAATGAGGTATTAGCAGGCAGAGTTATTGCTCGGTTACAAAAAAATATGATCAGGTTTTAAAAACTAAATGAACCTTGGGTTGATGAATTGAAATGAAACTGAATATGATTTTAATCTACGTCCATAAATATGCAATTTAAGTAAGACTTTTCTTTCTGTGCAGGTTCCTCGAATGATAGTGAATGTGGTTCAGATATTGCCCATGGAGACCCTGAGGGAGGTACAAAAGCCCACCCCAGGATGTCTGCTCCAAAGGTTCAGGAAATGGAAAAAAAAATGTTATCATGGATACAAATCATTGAATCTTTTAAATAATCTTTTAAATAATTGAATCTCACATGGTTTGTAGAGCATCACTTTCATGTATAATGTATAATAACATGATTATATGTCATCATTTTGATTAAAGTTCATTTCACTCCTTTGCAATACTTTAATCACTTCAGGTCATTTTGCTCATGTCTGGTAAAGCCAGCCGCTGGATCTGCTGATCTGAAAGAACTAATTGGAGTCAACCTGGAATTCCAGGTGTGTTTGTTTTGACCATTGCTTATATAGATAAAAATTGCATATAAACCTACTCTAATATTTAGGTATTTGTGCTTTTTGTATTATGCAAATAACCCAATTTTGTGTTTTTTTTTCCAGAAAGCATTGGAGCAACTATTGTACAGTGACCGTTTCTTTAAGAATGACTTTGCCATAGTTTTGCAGCCATTTCTGAAACACGCCGATCCACCAAGACTCCCTGTAAGAAGGCTGTTAACTATTACAGAACATGTTCATTACTATAACTATTGGACGTGTGCTGTTAATCTCACATTGAGTTTAAAGGGATACTCCACCCAAAAATGAAAATTCTGTCATGAATTACTCACCCTCAAGTTGTTCCATAGCTGTATAAATTTCTTTGTTCTGATGAACACAAAGATAGATGTTTGGAAAAATGTTAGCAGCTGACATCTCTGGGAAATTATTGCCTACCATAGGAAAAATTATTTTGTCATTTTTTGTTCGGTTGAACACAAAATCATATATTTTGCAGAATTTAGTAAAGCAAGCAATTCTAGGCCACCTTTGACTTCCATTTTAATTTGACCTCCTATATGGTAGTCAATGATATACCAGAAATGTCAGTTGCTAACACCTTTTCTGTGTTCATCAGAACAAAGAAATGTATACGGTTTTGGAACAACTTGGGGGGAGTAATTCATGACAGAATTTTCATTTTTGGCTGGAGTTTCTCTTTAAACCTCAACTAATGTGTGCTATGTGTGATTTCATTACCATATAATTTTCACCGGTCAGAATGGGAAGATTGACATGAGCTTCTTTACTCCTGACTGCTTCCACTTTACCATGAAAGGACATGAGGAGTTGGCCAAGGGACTTTGGAACAACATGGTAATTTATATTGATTTCTTTCACGGTCTCCAACCGTGCATTTATGCAGTTAATATCTTATATCTCATTTGTGTGGAAAGTTTCAACCGGAGGGGGAGAAGTTCATGGTGGAGACCTTTTCAAACCCCATTGAGCTCAGTTGCCCCCCTGTGGTGAGAAATCATTATTACTGTCATTTTTATGCAATTTATCTTAAAATGTCCTTATAATGACATTAAGGATTAGATTCACTTGTTTTTTTCTCATGCTCAAACTAAACACAGGGTCATCCATACATTTATACCAGACCTAGTGCTTCAAAGACTGGTCCAGCGCTTCCTGAGATACCCCAGTCAGCTGGCATCACACTCGCATCTCTATACCTCATGCTTGTCTTGGCTTTCCTTCCACTCTGGTTGGCTGTTAATCTGGTCTCCTTGTAGGACGTCCATATGGAGTATCATGGTACATGATGTCTGCCCAGCTCGATGTTCTACTTGGCATGGATATCATTGTTTTGAACATTGTTTGGGGTTTGAACAAATGTTGTTCTATTCAGAGACTTTGGTATAATCTGTAAAACCGGTAACGGAGTAAACAACAACAAAATTATGCTCTCATTGCATTGAAGACTCTTTTAAATGGCTCTGTGTGAGCAATGGAAAGCGAAACGTTGAAACCTCAGAATAGAAAAATATATGCTAACCTGATAACCTTTGCTGATATAGCTAACCGAAATAGCACGACGACAGGTGCGCAGCCGCATTTAGCTCTGTGTAATGGTGCCATAATCAATTTAGGTAATTGTGTAAGCTAATTCAAGCTGGTTTGAACAAAAATGACCTGAGGTTTCACTGTAAACTCATTAAGCCTCTGTGGATACTGGAATTGAATGTTGAGTGACGATTGCTTTGCTTGCGAGAGCATGAGATAAAAGATAAATGCTTTCAGAGTTTCTTAATGGCCACAGTTAAAGTTAATTGCTTTGGATGCTGGAACATGAGAGGTGCTTTTATTCTTCTCAAATAAACCTTTCTAAGCGATACATCTTTATTTTTGCCCTTTATTTTGCATTGAATATGTTTAGTCCATAAAAGCTAAGAGTTATTTACAATCTTTTTAAAAAATAATCTAACAAATAGTAATTGTTTGAACCATTATAATTGAAAGGCTTTAGTTCTTTATAGTTATTCTAAGCTTTGCTAAAATGCAGCACTTAAAAGTTCTTGGATCTTGATTCAGTTACTCAAACAATCAATTTAAAGTCATTTAAAACCTATAAAACAAACAGTACAGCAAGAATATTGTATTGGCAGGGTTGCAAAGGCGAATGGCTCAATTCCATCACTTATTTACATTCACAGCAAATGTGTTGAAATTTTGTCAGACTTTTTTGTGCAAGGTTGTCCGGTATAAATAATACAGCATTTTCAGTGCTGTAATAACGACTTTAATGTAAGGCATCTTCAAAGTCACAATGCTGTCTCCCTCAGCATCAAAAAATCTATTTGCTTGCTTTGTTTAAGAAAGGATATTTAGTGATGTCTCTGGCAGACTTGCTAAAATTAGCCTGTTTTCAGTTTACAAGACTAAAACAAACTCGCAAATAATTGAAACTAATATCAGGTGCATATCTTTGCCACATAATATAAAATCGTAACATTTGTTTTATCATTAAATAACAGGAGTATGTGTACTGTATAGGAGGACATATATTTGATATTTTGGGGGACTTTGTGCATGAATCTGTGTCATGTAATTTTTAATATCCAAAGGCTTCAATATACCACCTTTCAAGTTCTAGATTAAAGTCTGGCATTGAGATAACACAATCATCTGATTTAGTTTGACATGTTAGTTACACTTGCATAGATTGATTCACTTCACTTCATTTATATTTGAGATGTTTGTTTCCTATTAGAACTTTACCAGTGTTTATAATGAGTGACAGGATTCTTTATTCATCTTGATGGCCTGGATACAGTAAACAGTTCAACGGTCATTTGAGAAAGGGCAAACACTGGAGCCAATCTAACGCAAACTCCCCTTTATTGTGCACTTGATTAGAATCTCATTGAGATGTGAAATAGGAAATTTAAAATCTGATAAATATTTGCCTTATTAGACACTAATGAAAAAGATGAATTACTGTTCATGACGTGGTAAGACTGAATTGATGTAACCGGCTTTTATATTTTATATTGTATTAAATGTCACTATAGCAAACAAGCTTTTTTCTTAAAACTGGTTTCATCATCAAGGTTTCCATTGTTATGGTACGGAGTCTTTTTAAGGCATGGAGATAAGTCCAAATGTTAAAAAGGTGTGCATGCATTGTGGTATATACAAAATGACCACACGCCAATTTCCTAAAAAACGAGACATTCTGCTATTTGATGGTGAGGGGAGTTAGCCTATGTTTTTTTTGTCATTTTCAGGTGCATTTCATCACACAGACAAAACCCTTGCTGAGTGTTCAATTTCATCCAACTTAAGTTTCCTCAGACTACAAAACAGCATTATTTTCTCAGTAATCATTTTTGGTTTACATGTCTGCTGGCTCTAATTTCTTTTTTTTTGCAATGTACCTGCTCAGCCTAACATCATTCTCTCCAACAGTGCAAACAGCTTCCACTAATGTTCACATTATTAGGTTCCTTAGATTCAAATTGAATAGCCGATGTAGTTTCCATAAGCTGTCAATATTTGTTTGCCAAATACAGTTATGTTGCAATAAACAAAGATCATAAATGTCCATGAAACCTTTGTATACCCTATGCATGTGCGCACTGTCTGGAAAACATATTACCTGTAAAACTATACTATACTGTAAAAAAATCATGTAAAAAACTGAAAATTTCTGGCAGCTGGGCCACCAGAAATAAACCGTTTTTCCCTGTAAAATTACATGGTTTCCACACTTTTCTTGTAACTTTTTGTCTATTTCTGTAATTTTACGTTTTGTTTTACAGTATTTCCAAAAATAAACTGTAAAAAAAAATATTTTTCCGGAAGCTGGGCTCCAGAAATAAACCGTAAAATATTTGTTTTTCCTGTAAAATTACATATTTCCCCCTTTTTCTTGTAAATTTGCGGTCCTTTTCGTTTTTCTAAAATACATAAAAAATCTGTTAAAAAACAGTCAAATTTCATTACGTCTTTTGCCATTATACATTGAACGTCTGTGAAAAGAATTAGCAGAACAAATCTGTAAAATTGCGTTTTTTACAGTAAAACATAAGGGCAAACACAAACAATTGCAACACATATAATCTATCATAAGCTTCGTGCGTGAATATACACTCTAAAAAAATTGTGCTATATAGCACTAAAAGTGCTCTTGGCTCGTAATCACAGGGGAACCACTTTTAGTGCTATAGAACCATATTTTGGTTCTTTGGGATGACTGAGGTGCTATATACAACTGCTGAAGAACCATACAGGGGCTTAACAGGTTCTTTATACGTAAACGGTGCTATATAGCACCTCGGTCACCCCAAAGAACCTCTGAAGAACCACTGAAGCACCAAGATGTGGTGCTATATAGCACTAAAAGTGGTTCCCCAAATGATTACGAGCAAAGAACCACTTTTAGTGCTATTTAGCACCATTTTTTTTAGAGTGTATAGTAGATGTGATCTTTAAATTATGATCAGTTCAGTTTTCCACAAGCATTTTACTCTCCAAAATATTCTTCCACGAGCTTTCATTTGCTCGTGGCATCTCCCGGCCACTCTCTTTCTAATGCATCTTTACCCAGCTCAGTAAATTAGATGGCGATGTAATCAAATATGGTTCCCCAGAGCTCCATCAGTCACAGTCTTTGCCAGTGTTTAATGCAGTCCATTTCTAATTGAATTACCTTCTGAAAGGCAGGCATCCTTGACCGACGTCTGTTTGCTCTTCAGCTCAAATACTCTTATTAGCCGAATATAATAACTTGTCCCTTTTTATAATAAGTGCTTTAACTACTCTATATACTTACATAAGAAAAACATTTAAAGACACCCAATATAAAGTGGGACCACATAAACTGGTTTTCAATTTGCAACCTAATATTATATGATATTTCATTGTAAAGGTATCTGGTGGAAACCATTATTTTAGAGTTTTTTACGTAAAGGATCTTAATGACAGCTTAACGTATTCGACGTGACAATAAGGCACGTGTTTTGGTTACTTCGTAGCTGTTTGTGATATTGAATGCATGTCTTAATATTACGTGAACAGCTTTATTATATACTGATGTCATTTCCTCTTCACGAGCTTCTATATAAAGGCGGCATTGCTGCGGTAGTGAGTAGTAGTGACATTGAGGTATCGTGGTGTGTGTGAATCCGCCGAAAAACAAGAGCAGACGCTTTTTGCGTATAATGCATCCATAGATAAGTCTGGAGAAGGGAAAGTAGTACTAATATTGATTCTCTTTCGTTATAACGAGGCTTTGTCACTTTCAGACAGAGCGGTTGCCCGCACTTCGCATTACGAAGATGATCGCACGAGGATGCGTTGGGCTCGTGGTGCTGGTGAATTTTGGTAAGTGTTAAACGTTTATATGTTTTAGGTTATGATTGGAATACTTTAGTTTATATAGATATTGAATGAATTTGGCTGACGAAATATTGTGAGCGATGCGTTGCTTCTGTCAGCACCAAGGACAGCGGAACTCGCACGAGGAAATAAAACCCGCTTTTGTCACTCATATAATGTAGGCACAACTTTGAGTTTGACTTGGGTTCAGTCATCTCATGTCAGGAAAATACAAAGGGCTGTACATATGAAAATCTCGTACAAAGCTCAAATAAGCCTACGCCAAAAGTCGAATAGCGCATTATCGCTATGCTTTCGTTTATCAACGCATTCCTTCTGTCGTGCAGTTTTATCGATGCCTGTCACCCCAGGACACACGGAGCAGAAAGATGTGAAGGTATGAGTTTATAAATCATTGTTTTCTACTCTTCACAACGATCTTTCATAACGGCTTTCACCAGTGTATTCAGTGTGTGTATTTGGAGCAGCCTTATGAGACACATAACATAAGGGTGCACAGAATGACAGCAACAACAGTCCATGTTGTCAGGATGTGTGGAGGAAAGCAGCATTAGTGAGAGTGTGACTCAACAACACGACTTCAGCTTAGTGACAGCTGGTGCCATGTGGTTACTGGAAGGAAAACAGCCATACCAACGACAGAAAACTGTGTTAATTAACTCAACTTTAAGTTAAGCTTGAGGTGCATTAATTCATTCCCCAATCAAAGTGAAGTTGAGATTGCTACGTGTTTTTACCATTACCATGAGAAGAGCTTTATAGAGAGAATCTCCAAATTTCTGCATGTTTTGGAAGACAAATACTGGCTAACATGAAGCTGCAAACAGATGTGTTTCTTTCTCAGTAAATGCCATTTCAGCAGCAGCAGCAGCAGCAGCAGCACAGCTTTGGGCTTATTGAGAGAGAGGCTGTTTTTCCCTGACAGCAGAGAACGTTTGACTTTGGGGGAATGTGAAGCCAAACAAATCGCAGTGGCGGGGGGAGAAGTGAAGCACTGAAGAGGAAATAACATTGATTACAAGTGAAATAGTACGGCTGGTCAGATATTTGAGATGAAGGGGTTTGGAGATATTATTGGCATGATCCTGCTACGTCCTCTATTATATCGATCTCATAAACAACATTACAATATTACTGCAACATTGTATATTCAATAGGAAATAATAAGAAATACATGCACTACACAAGCAAATATAATTTTTAATATGTTAAAAAAGCCTTTCATTTTTTATAGGTGATGAAATGTATTGTTGAAGTAATCGCAGATGTTCTGACCAAGCCTCATCCCATCCCAGTTTCCCCAGACTGCCTTCAAACCCTAAGCACTGGTGAGTCCCTGCATTAATTCACCTACTACAACTTTTCATATATTTAGCTGCACCTCATCCCTAAAATCAGCAGTGACCTTCCTGATATGATCGATACCGGCTTCAATGCCGCTAAGTCTGCACAGTGCTGAACTTAATGGAGCGAAATAATTAACGGCTTTATCTCAAGAGCAGTCAAAGTGTGAAGTTTGGCCTTGTGTTATTCAGTCACATTATGGACGTTTGTCTTTCAAAGTTTAATATTTAGAAAATCAATCATTCTATTAACAGTGCAGCTATTGTTACTGAGATAACGCTTACTACAGGGAAATCAAACACCATGTGAGAAGCTTAGACAATGAGTCTGGGACAGAAACACAGCGAAGGACAGAGATTGACGGAAGGAATAAGAGAAGGACAGAGATTACTGTGAGAAAGCAGAAAGCATGACGGTACATGCAAATATTTTGATTCAGCAAGTTCTGTGTGACCTGACATCCAGACGATAAAATAAATATTTCATACTGACAGATGATGTATATTTCCCTTTTTTTATTAACAATCATTTTAACACTTTATTATGGAATTATGGAAGTGTATAATGATTGATGTAGGATTGATAGTTGTTTTTATTCATTTAAACAATTACTGTACTTGTTGTGTTTTTTTCATAATTTATTTTCTAAACATTGTCTTGTGTTAATTTAAAAACAAATGCAAAGATTGTGAAGATGCTCTGACAAACAGGAGCACAGGTATTTTGAGAGACAGAAGAATGCAGAAGAATTGTTTCTCTATGGAGTGACCGGCTGACTCTGCACTCCTTGTCTCGTTGACTCGACTTTAATTCGACGCGAAAATCTCGTCTCCCTCTCTTTATTGCTTTAACTCTGTCCCTCTCTCACTCCCTCACACCCTCTCGCTGTTCTCTCTCAGCGGCTCTGATGATTAATAGGGCAGCACAGGAGAGCCACTGCATTTCAGGGCAATTAATGCAAATAATGTAGAAATAAAGTAAAGTGCTGAATGCTGAAAATGACTTTGGGCTTTGGAAACAATGTGAACTCATTTATCATAACCCCTAACTCTATGAACGGTAAATCAAAACCCATGAGAGATGTGCTTTGTATGTTACAGATGACAGGCTTGTGACCCTCCTTCGCCATCGCAACTTTCTCCAAGAGTTGCAAGATATCGCTGCCGAAGGTAAGAGTCAACGCTCAATATTTGATGGACAAGCATGAAACTCTTTCCTGTAGAGAAAAGCCATGGCTGCAGTATGTCAGGCGGTTTTGGCCGCAGTAGGTCATTTGAAATGTCGATGAGAGAATTGTATAACAGTGCTGATGAGGTATGAAAGAGAAATTTCATTTTATATTCAAGAAGCTGTTTTGTCAACAGTGTTCTTTCCTCACAGGGGCCAATGAGAGAGTGCAGAAGCACCCAGATGACGTACTTGATCATGTGACCAGTCTCCCTGAAGATACAAAGGAAACTGCAGGTGAGCTTTAATCTACTTTGTAATTGCCGTGATACGTGGCTCTCTACTATCTCTCTCTCCTTTTTTTGCTCTGTTGTGTTATTCAATCTATCCTGAGACAGCACCTAACTTAGAATAAGGAGTCAAAAGATGTCAAATAACACAAAAAAGAACTGCATCAAAGTCACTTTGTGTTAGTGGTATTTTAGTGTATATTAGGACTTCAAAGGACATTGAACATCTGCTCTAAAAGCACATGTCAATGGGAATTGCTGTGTTCTGCTCTATAGTTCTGCTCTTAGATGCTGTGCAAGCTGCATCTGACAGAATCAGGGCATAGGGCATATGCGTCTCTCAGAATAGATGTCTTGCTGGAAAAATAAAATGTACAGTGTATGTGTATATTTGTGGTGACATTTCTTATGCTCTTGAGACCGAAGTCTTGAATATGTCATACCTCTGACAAGTGTGTGGGAGATGTCCAACTACACACGAACACAGAGTTAGATTGCTGTTACAGTATTTCTAAACATCTACACTGAAAAAAATCTGAAAAAAATCTATCTCTATCTAACTCTGTGTTCGTGTATATGTGTGTATATATACAGTATATATATATTTATTTAGGATAACTCTTTATTCATATTTTTCCACAGTTTAGAATAATATTAAACCCATCAAAACCATGAATAACACAAATGTAGCTGTGGGAATTATGTTGTGACTAAAAGCATCTAAAATAAATTAACTCTATGTTATATTTTGGCATCTTTAAAGCAGCCACCCTTTGACTAGAATCGTACACTTCGCATTTTATCATTCAGCTTCTTGAGGTCTCAACCTGGTAAGCTTTTTATACCGCACTGAAGGAATTTCCATCTATGCTGGACTCTTATTGACTGCTTTTTATCTATTATTTGGTCCAAATAATCCATCTCAAAAATATTTTTTGTATAAAAATGAGGTTTTCTAATAAAATAAATGAATATGTTTGCACAATTACATTTTTTACCAAATGATTTTAAACATTGAAACCTTCAGATTAAAAGATTTTTAAGATTATGGGCAACATTTTTTTCAAGTGATCCTAAACATTTGACCGGTAGTGTATAAACAAACACGTCTTTATATGTAAAAGTTTCATATACACTTGATTGAAGCTCTCAACTCAAATATGTTTAGTTAATGCTACATCAAATTTTCATTATTTGAAAATTTCATTATCTTTTCCAAAATATTAAGTCAACCAAGCCCAACGGAAATTCAAGTTTAACTTTTTCAAGTCATCTATCTATCTATCTATCTATCTATCTATCTATCTATCTATCTATCTATCTATCTATCTATCTATCTATCTAATCATATCCCATCATGTCCTATTATTCATTATGATATGATAACAGATCATATTTATTTTTAAAATGTGTAAAATGTTGTTTAAGACACAGCGCCATTTAGATTAAACAATACACAAATGAGCACTTAACCTCGACATACCCCTCTGCCACACCACAGATGATCAGTCAATGCTGGTTGCCATGGAGAAACCAGAAGAGGCTGCAGAGAAAAGAGGAGTCAGCGAGGAGAGCTCCAGGGAGAGTGAGGAATCCGAGCAGGAGTCTCAAAAAAGGAACAACATCGCTGAGGAGGAAGAGAATGATGCTGGCAATCACATCTCCATAAACCCAGAACAGAAGAGAGAGTCACAGGAGGAGGCCACAATAAGAGATGAGGAGAAACAGGAGGAAATGAAACCCCCCGGCTTCGAAAAGAAGGAGGAAAATGAACTAACTCACAATAAAGATGGTAATTGTAATACATCTGCTACTGTCAGAGTGAATCGTAGTGTTTGGAGGATTAGTCATTATGATGCGCAGCTACCCTGCTGAAAAGACATGAATTGCTATGCTGATTCAATCTGGTTTGTGTTTTATAGGAATAGTTTCATTTAGTCACCCTCATGTCATTCCAAACCTTTATGGCTTTCTTTCTTCTGCAGAACACAAAAGAAGATATTTTGTAGAGCATTGGTCACCAAACATTGGCCACCATAGACCTGCATTGTATGAACACAAAACCATTGAGGCATTTCTCAAAATATCTTCTGTGTTCCACAGAGGAAATAGTCATATACAGTTTTTAAATGATTTGATAGTGAATAAATGATGACAGGATTTTTATTTTGGGGAGAACTATCCCTTGAAGAGACCTATTTAGGACACCATCATCCAACACACAACATAAGGAAAGCACCAATGTTGAATATTTGTGAAACAAACAAAGAATTCCTATCAAAAAATCATTCACAGTACTTCTAACAATACATGTGTGTGTCATAAAAGACACAAGCCAGTTTGACTAAAGAACAGGAGACTTGTTGTGTTAACAGGCTGGTGTGGATGGATGTCAGTGCTAAGTGCCTCCATTTATGAAATGAATTCTATGCTGCCTCCTGGCCTAACAAATTGATTCGGTAATTGATGCGGGAGACCACCCAGATCAGATCAACTGACTGTAGAAGATTTAGCGTACTAAAGTGGCCCTTAGGAATGTGATGAATGTGTACAGGGCACCTTCAGGATGATTCAAACCACAGCTTCACACGGCCAACCCTGAAACTGTTGTTGAAAGCGAGCCATTATATCTAAAACATTTTCAGCACACTTTCAGTTCCACTTGTCAATATTCAGCGCAGAAGGGCTGATTTTCAGGCACACCATTTGGAACCGACATGCCCATTTCCATAAGATGGTATTGGTTTATCAGTGCAGACAGAAGGATAAGAGGGTGTTATCTGAGTAAAAAGGCATCCAGCAGTGACCAGCGAGCTGGCAGGAATACACATTTCATTTAGAAGAGTGGAGTCTTTGCTGATGCTGCACAATAGTAAATGAGGGCCTTTTGGATTAAAGTGCGTGTGTAGAATAATGAGCAGGAGGAGACAGGTCAAGAGAGAGAGAGAATATGGATATAATAATAATAATAATAACACAATCATAACCATGTCCCCCTTTTATCTAAAGGGGCAACACTCACAGATGGTCTTGAAGCAAACCCAGAGGTAAAACAATCCATCATGGAGGACATCGAGGAGCCCAGGGGAGCTGAGAAGGAGAGAACACATTCACAAGAAGAGCAGAAGGACGAGGAGGAGGAGGAAAACAGAGAGGTTGGACCAAAGCACTGGAGTCGCCTGAGCAAATTGGCCCACAAGAGGGTGGAGACGGGCCAGAAGCTGGAGGAGCACAGGGAGGCGTCACAGCACTCAAAGGAGAGGTTGGATCAGGAGGGCGAGCTGTGGAGGAGCCCAGAGGAGCAGGAGCTGCAGATCATGGCACAAACTGAACCAGAGGACAAGAGAGATGAAGAGGGCAGTGCCAGCAGAAAGACTGAGGTAAACTCTCTCTCTCTATATATATATACAGTATGTATATGTATGTATAAATATATATATATGACATTGAAAAGGTCTTGAAATGTTTTCTCTGCTCAGGATGCTGACATTGAGAGTTTGGCTGCCATCGAGTCTGAACTCGAGAGCGTTGCTCAGAAACTTCATGAACTGAGACGAGGCTGAGCCGGATCAACTCTCCACTCTTCTCCATTCTGCCCTTCATCTCTCCTTCAGTAGAAAGGCATGTTAACTTGAGATGAGGTTTTCACCTTCTCGCTCAGTCTACAGCAGTGCAAGCGCCACAGATTCTCTGATTCATCCCTTCCATGTAATATAACCGCCCCCTGGTTACTCCATTAAGGTCCTGAGGCAGGTCCTATTATGTCCTCTTTTAGCTCCTGTGCTTTGCTTTCTTGTGCTTGCTTCCTAACGCATTCAGTACATATATTGTGAGAAAATAATTTACAGAAAACTACCAAGAATTCAAATGTTAACTTAAACGTCTCAGAAATAGTACCTATTATTAAGTCTTATGATCCACAGGCAATAATGTTTTTATTATTTATGGTGATGACAGAAATGAACTTCTTTTTGGGAATTCATTTAGGAAGAAAATGCAAGACGCAAGAGAAGAAATGAGAAGAAATGTTTTTCTAAGTAAATGATTCTATGTGACTATGCGACTAAGTGTTTGAATCTGTAAATTTGAATTTACATCACTAGACATGATGTAAATAATAATAAAAAATATTATGATTCACAACATCAGAGTTCTGTTTTTTATATTTGGTTCATTGCTTCATGACATTTAAAAGGCTTTTTATGCCTTTTAAATGCCAAAAGGAAGAAAATAATCAACATATATACAAATTATACATCATGTACAAATATACCATAGCAATGGGGGACAGAACAGGCCAGAGGAAACGATTTCAACGAGACTTTTCATACCAAAACAATTTCTGCCACCATTTACTCTCCCTTATGTTGTTCCAAATAGGAAATAAAAACAAAGTCAACTTTTCTCTTGTCTTCAATGAAATAATTATTTAAAACAACACAAGTGTGACTAACCAGGGATAGCTTTAGGGGTAGTTTTCGGGTGAACTTTTCCTTTAACTCAAACTGCATTTTTTTATAACCATAATCAGAAAAGGTCATTCGTCCATAGCCACAACATATTAAGTCATATTTCCTACAATGAATAATCCAATATACTATCATAGCACCTGTAAGTGTAAAAATAATGTTTTAAAGAAAGAACAACAGGTCTCTCCAGATATTAAATGGTTACTCTATAAAAACATTTTACGCTACAATCTTTTACAGTTTGAAAAAGTAAACAGCTGCAAATTCAGTTTTTAAGAAATTAATGTTCATACTTTTTAGAAGCATTAAAGCTAACTGGGCAGTGGGCACTAGTTTCCTGAAAAGTATAACATCTAACAGTAACATCACACAAATGACACTCCTTTCAAGTTATGTAGCTACCTAGCTATTTATACATTTTCAATTCCTCTACAAGACCCCTTTTCTGTAAATAAAATCAGTGCAAGTCATTTATAACAAAATCATACCACATACAGTACCAGGTTTCCGCTTTTGAACATGAATTTAAATAAATCAACTCTGAGAAAACAATTGACAGACATTAAATCATGGACAACATAATTATTTTACACCATTTTACGAGGGTTGAATTGGTTTGGGAATGGTCATCAAATATTCTACTAGATTAACATGAAGTCTCATTGTGATGAAGTCTCAGCTGCTGCTAAACCGGATCTAGCGTGCTGGTGAAAGTTTGGAGCCCTGCAGGCCCCGCAAGAACTCCGTCCCTGATGAGAGCCTTTTTTTATTCCCTCACTGTCCATCAACCAGCAACTGCTTTCATTTCCCAGCATGCCGCAGGGCATCCCACAGGCTACGGATGGGTTCTGTCCTATTCCGTTCGCTTTCAGATGACCGCATGACGCTCCGCTAGATACCTGACCTCGCAGGACGCTGGTGATGTGACTCAGCAGGTCATCAAAAAACGCAGGGACCCCCTCATAACCTGGATGAAAATTAAGGGTCATTTCAGACTACAGTACCTTGAAACCTTGAAAGGATTGTGAGAGCTCTCGGAAAGGCGGATTAATAAAACAGCAGACGGGAGAGAACAGAAATCATCTGTTGATGTACTCTTGTACTGTCATGGGACTCATTGCATGTACCGCTGAGAGCTATCAAAGGGCCTTTCCCTGCTAGATACACAAGATCACCATAGCAACAGACGATGAGAAGGCCAGGTGGTTTTAGAACACACAGTAAGCCGACAAACACAGCTGTGTCTGCAGATACAAGTAAAATAACCTGCTTTAAATGTACTTTAACTTTTCATCTTTCCTAAATTTTGCGAATCAGTGACGTTAAACTAAAAGAAAAATGTCTTCACTCTCTATAAATACTTGTTATGACTGAGAGTTACATAAACTCATAAAGAATGTAAGAAATAGCTTGACGTTTATTAACATCAACAAACACTAGATTGTGTAATTCCCTACTGACCCCTACTGGTCTGTTTGCAATATAGCATTGCTGAAAGTGGAAATAGGTTTCACTGCATAAAGTTAAATACCCTCACGTCCTTGTTTTCAATATATTTAAAAACTGCATTTACCTGGAAATGCATTGATGTCAATGACGGCATGCTGGCCGGTCTGGTTGTTGATGATGATGTCAATCCCAAACAGAGAAATGCTGAGGGCTTCTCGTAACCTTCTGGACATTTTCTGAATGACATCATTGTTTGGTGCCCAGTACTGACCCTCCATGTTGTCTCTCTGAGGGAAACCAGAAATAGGACATAAAGTAGAAATGCCTGTTACAGCAAAACATTTACGATTATTACTTCAGTTGAGCTTGGCTTGTATTTATAACTCCTTACAAACATTTGATAAAATGGTTGTTTTAGTCTTTTAAACCGAACAGCTTTTGATAAAATGTAAATGTCTAAAAAATGTCTTTAGATAGTTTCCATTTTAAAAGTTAAACAAGAGTTGACTTACACAGGTCAGATGAGAAGATGACTCTGGTTTGGACACATGATGACTGTTGAAGGATATAGCTCTCCTGTCTAGTACATAATAAAAACACAAGTATTATTTAGCCTCCAAAATCAAAAACCTAACCTTATTTCTAACCTCCCATCCCACCCCTTGTTTTACTTTAAAGTATATATATTAGAAATCCCAAAATGATTTGCATTTTAAACACAATGGGGTTTGGGAACAGTGTATAGAATTGGCCATCGGGGGGCGGGGGCACAATTCATCAAACAATTCTGACATCCAAGTTTCGTGAGTCACTCGCTGAACACATACCATGTCAAAGACAAAATAAACCACTTGTTTTAAAGAGAGGGAAAGAAACTGGGTCTAAACATCACTAACACATGTCGAAGGAATGTTCCAGGCAGGGTAAGAGGCCCTAGACATCAAACGAAGTTGCTCACGAGTGCCATTAATGTCAATCTCACTTTGTCCCCAATACAGCTTTCAAGGTAAACTTAGAAACCCGACAAGGTGTATTTGTTAAGATATATGTCTGTGTGGATGGCTTTAAATACAAACAACCCAAAGGAGACCTGATGTCTAAATTCTTTGGCCTGGCACTCTATAAAGTGATTTTATTGGCCGCCATGCTACCTAGTGAACTTGTGTCCTACCTTGTGAGTGCAATTTGTTAATTTTGTCTTTATTTCCACGTGCGCCATCGAAGATTAAAAATGTAAAACAACACTCGTCAGAAAGTATTAAGCGCTAATGAAACAAGTATGAAAGCTATTTGAAGTCCTGATTAGTATACTGTTTTTAAACAAAGCTGTTGAATTTAATATGACACGGCTATAACGAATATTATTGTTTGTTTTAGATGTAATGCAATGTGTATACACGATTTAAGGTTCAAAAACGCTGTATTTTCCACATACCGTGTATGGATTTTCTACAAAGCGAGGTGTGCTATGATTGGCCATTTACCAGTGCGTAGTGATTGGTCGAATACTGCAAGCGTGTGATGGAAACGTAACTTATTTGACCGTATTTGGAACATCAGGTTCAATTGTACTGACAGGTACGCCCACCTTACTTGCATGTACATTTGGGCGGTCTTGGTCAAATCATACCACGAACTGACGTAGATTTGTGGGGGTGTGGTTACACGAGGCGTTTCAGGCAGGTCTGGGTGAGCATTCGCTTTTAGATAGAATGCATCTTTTGTTCTGACACTTTAATTTTTGAAATTGTACGTGACTAATACATGTATGGGCAACTTATAGCACACCAAAGACACAGAAAAACACGTATTCGCACCACGTGAGCCCTTTAAACAATACCATGAATCTATCATTTTTAATCGAATGAAATTTTTTGCGAGGATGTTGGTGTAAAACAACTGACCGGTGGGTCCAGAGGGAAAATTCCTAATCGAGGGCCGTTGCACCACGCTGTAAGCCTCTCCCACGATAAACACTTTATACAGCACTGCATTATGGTTAATGAAGCTCTGGATTACACACGGGGGCTTGATGTCTGTCAGATCTTCCTCACTAAAGATGATGGCCATCTATTGAACAGAAAACAAATCAACACAAGCAGTTGGTGCTACTATAAAGTAATATATGCATTCTTGTACAAAGTAAACACTAAAGTCTATCATTCTTTATGAGATGCACAATGACCCTTGTCTCCTGAGGTGTGGTTATAGTTTCTCGACACACGAACCCCCTCAAACCCATTCTCAGTAGAGATGTATATTGCATGTGCCCTTCCCTATAGCTAAACAAACCTCAGGCCCAGTGTCATAAAAGCCAATGACAATCAACCTGGTTACACACATATAGTTTAGTGACACATTAAACTTTCTACCCTCACTGTCAACACTGTGAAACAAATGTACTCTTGTCTTTGAGTATTATTCTGAAGGAATGTAAGTGTCTGAGACTTTGCCTTTACATTAGTCACTGACAATCAAAGATACGGTCTCCATAGCAACAGAGGCTGCACCCCTGTTAATCATCCACGGACTGCTTGTGATTCCGTGCAATAAGAGCTCTGCCTTTATTTCCTCTAATGTTCTCTGTAGCGGAACATGCGAATAAAACTAATTTGCACCTTAAAATAAAAACTGAAGTAATTTTTATCTAATTTTAGCATCACACTTCCACAGCGACTGAAATGAATCTTTAAAAAGCAGAAGCGACCACAGTGTTGCTGAGATATCACTGAGATATACATTTCAGGTTTCTCATCTTTCTCTCACTAAATTACAAATACTCCATCAACATGATCTCTGTGATACTTTTATAACTGTAATAATTAGTTTCATAAAACACTGGAAATAATGAACTTCATGAACATCATGTAGCAACGTAACAGATATAAATAATACTATAGTACAGTACAGTATTTTTCTATTACGTAGCATTTAATAGATATACTGTACAGCACTTTTCACAAAAAGAGTACAATAAAAGGGTACATTATTAAAGAATTAAACAAAAATGTTGAACATATCTAATAAAATGATCCCAACATGAAGTATCTAGTTTTAAACACATGGTCTGTAACATATCAGACAAATATTAACCTTCTCTATCCAAGATTATTTTTTATTTTAAAATGATTCGTCATCGTTTTGAAATATACTGTTAAATAAACATTTAATTAACTGTACTAGACGTAAAAATGTAAAAAATGCCAAAATAGTAGAAGCAGTGAATGTTCGCCTACCTCATGAGAGTTGGTGCCATGAGCTACCTGAGGTTTGCAAACTGAAATGGAACAAAAATTGAGTGAAAAGCTGCATCACTAAAGGAAACAAACTATGCAAATTCAGTAAAACTCAACAAATAATTGTGAATTGTTGTGAACATTTCTTGACAAGGTTTCGAATGGCATAAACTCACTGAAAGGAAATGTAATTCCATTCTTGTGGAGCTTCTCCAGGGTCTCTGCGTTACATTCACTCTTAAGAACCATGAAGGGAGGAGAGCAGATCCTGTCATCTACACAACACATACACGTAGAGATGAAGAACATGCTGGTTCTGTTCATTCACTCATAATATTTGATCATTCAGTTTACGCTGTGGATTTGTTATTAATTTAGCAGATGCTTTTAGGCACTCAAGGAATATTTTCATCAAAACAAACTCACAATTATGGTGTTGTTAGCACCATGCTCTACTAGTTGAGCTACAGGAACATAAATAAACGGTTTCCTCCATTTCTATTATTTCTAAATAAGAAACTCTCTCCATACTTTTGTAAGTCATCTCCTTGTCTCTTAGCACCTAACCTATTTGACCATGTTTGTTTACACACTGACTCAGACTTCTCTTGTTTATAAAGGTCTGGCTGAAATAAATACGTATTTTAGGCCCAAACTGTTTTCTTTGATGTGATGTGTGTTATTTTCATCTTCCTCTCGTCTTTTTCTTTACTCTGACGTACACACGTGATTGAAAACAGGCACGACAACAGCATCTTGTTGAGACGAACCAGCCTAGTCTGAACAATTTTCTTGTAGACACGCAGTCTGTATGTGTCCTAATGATGTGTAACCTGCCCACATTTTAAATGATGATTATACTTTCAACAGGATAATATTACTACTGGAACTATGGAAACATTCACAACGAAACGGCTGCGATATCTGTGAATTTTCAACTTCCATTTGATGTCACTTAAATATTACACGCAGCTTTTATACAGATTTATATTTACAGTCCCTTAAAAACAAGATTTTTTTGTCCATGTTGAGGGATTCAGCATATTATAATACTGTAAAATTTGACATTAGCGCTGAAAGAATTAAAATCTTTAAAGATCACAGGCACCAAATGCAGCAATGTGATTGATGTGTGACAATGATACATAAAGAATATGTTTTTTATGATTCACTATGAACCCAAGAACAAGCACAAACTTACACAATTAAGTCAACTGACTTTAGCTCGACTCATCCAAAACAGTAGTGAGGTATGCCATAACATCAGAATGGAATGTTTTACATTCAAACACTGAGACCACAACAAACTGTTGTCATCTGCTCACATGGATCAGATTAGCTCTTGGAAAAATTCACCCAGACTCATTTCACTAAATCGGTCATTGATTGTGCTTATAGTGCACAACATGCAGTTGTTTCAAAACTAGATCTTGTGTAATATTCAGGGTATATGAGCTGTGTTATCTTTCCTTTCCCAGAATCCCCTGCAGTGTTGTTTTATAAGTTAACAGCCACAGAGGCGGTTGCCTGGTAAACGGGCCCAAGAAAATAGTCACTCCCTTTGTATCCTAAACAGAGGTCTCTCCCTCCTAGAGACAGAGGAGGCAATGAGGCTGATGGTTAACTTCACATTAACCCTTAGCTGACACTCTTGTACCCACAAGTCTCTCTGGTACATCACTAAACTTCAGATAGACAGCTTTCTCTGCAATGAATACTGACTGGCTTTTTAATTTGACCAAACTTGTATTCTTAATATTTGTTCTAACCATTTTTGTCTAACAACATCTTCCAACCATGACTATTTACAATACAGCACAGCCTTTCGTACCTTCCTGCAGAATTTTATAAGTGTATACACTTCTACTGTATAACTTTTCTACTGAATAATTGAGCTGAATATTGTGAATGAGAGGAAAACCAGAGATGGGATCACTTCGGCACTACGTCAGATTCACAGCTGGTTGTTCTGTTGGCCTGTAGATGCAGCAGGGCCTCCTGCTCTTTTTGCAGTCAGTGAATACAGCATGCAAGCAGTATAAAGAACGAACAACTCAGCAGCTTTAGGACATAAGCTATCCATAAGCCTCATACTTTCCCTGCCCAAAGGCCAAAACCTGCCCTCCTTGTGCCAACCCAGTAATGGAGAACAAAGCACCACTGGGTAAACTATCTTTTTAAATGCAAGCAATGTTCAGATTCAAACTCAACATTATTGATTTTCAGATAATTGAACTGAATATTGAAATTTAATATTACTGATGTTCAGATTTAATGTCACTGACTTTATATTCATTGCTAAACAGCTCATTGCTATCTATTAAGGTTTGTAGAACATAATGACGTATCATGTTTGTGTTTCATATTTTTATTTAAATAAAAACTGAGAGGACATTCACAGCAATGTTAAACTACTATCGGTAACTTTTGATGAGATAAGAGTGTTTCTGTGTGATCACATTAAATCGTGCATGTGTATAGCTTCTGTCCTTCTGAAACCTTTTCTCTCCATATTTTGTGATTTTTTTATTACCATAAATCATTTTTATAGTTGTTGTACAATTCTGTGGTGCTAATTATTGTGGCAATATGTATTTTCATGTAACAGCCATGTTTTAGTGTATATTTAGCTCAAGTAAATTTTGAGCTTATATGATTAATTACGATATGTCGGTATATTGCAAATACACAAAAACTGCACAAATTTTCACATATTAAAAAAATGATTTTCCAATTGTCACTGTTAGAAAATTCTAGAAATTTCTGTAGCACAGGGAAGGTGTGATGAAGCGAAGATAGGTGACTACGTCTGGAACTTAACATAATACTGAGGACAGTATTAGTCATAAAAGACAAAAACGTTAAAATGTACACTTCTGAAGTTTTGAACGACTCATTTTTATTAACTTTTATGTTAAACTGTTGTATTGAGCTCAGTGAGTACCTTGTAATTTCTGCGTACGAGTAATAATAATGAAAAAATGTATAAATATGTGAAAATATATTTAATTCGAGTACCGTCGATGGTAAAAGAATTAATGTGATTTTCCTATTCAGCATGTTAAACTTCATAAAGAAACAGTAAAAATTAAAGTGAAACAACTTTTTAAAAAACATTGTATTATTATTAGTCACCTTTTTTTGTCACTGAGTTTTGCAAATATCTAACCAACAAAAAGTATTAAAAGTACAGTTTTAGGCCCGATTCACATCTCAAGTCTAAAACCCCGTGGAAAACGCGAGCCGCGCGTCTTTCTCTCTTCAAATGACCCGCGGTGCGCGCGCGTCACTCCGAAAAGTTGAACTATTTCTATCTCAATGCGGCACCGACACGCCTACAAAAATGTGCGCGTCGCGACCGCGTCGCCCCCTATTTGCGCGCGCCTGCCACGCGTCTACATTTAAAATAACGAATATGCACGTGAAAAAGCCACGAAATGTGAATCGGGCCTAAAAGAACAGTGTTTTATCCATTTCCTGAAAAACAGAGAGTTTGTACTTCTAAGGTTTCGGAAGGACTGCGACTGAATATATCTTTATGTGGCTATGCTGTAGACAGACCTTGCATGTCGTCTTCAATTTTTTGAATTAGCTTATATGACTTGCATCGGTCCAGCAGGGTACGTATGGCCGGAAGAGGGTCCAGAATAACAGTTTCAGGGTGAGCGTCTATGTAGTCCTGCAAAGAGATCAAAAACACTGATAATGCACTCACTGACTTTATTTTATATGTAAATGCAGTAAAATAAAAAAAATATTGTAGGTGCATAAAAACTAAGGTGATGATATTGCACACCATTATGTCTGATTTTGAAACTGTTACAGTGTCATAAAGAATCACTTCAAGATAAGGCAGTTCTCTGGGGATGTAATTTGGAAGAATGCTTGTAACCAAACAGTTCTGGATGAACACAAAAGAAGATATTTTGAAGAATGTTACCATTGTAATTTTCCTATGGTAGACAATGGTGTCCAATAACTGTTTGGTTTCAAGCGTTCTTCCAAATATCTTTCTCTGTGTTCATCGGAACAAAGACATTTATACAGATTTGGTACAACTTCAGGGTGAGTAAATGATGACAGAATTTTTATTTTTGGTCGAACTGTTCCTTTAAGGGATGCTGTTAAATAGAGAGCAGAGAAACGTGAAGTTTAGGTGCTTATTTACCTGGACACCCTGTACAAGTAGAAGGGATTCTGTGACATTCTGGTCAGCATCAACAATGTGGTCGGTCAGCTTGTGGATGATGACATCAAACGGACCCTGCTTCTCTATTGGCTGGCTCAGATCCAGCTAAACCGGAGGAACAAGGTCAAGAGCTCAGTAAACATCCACAAGCCATTCTCAACAACCCTCTGCTCAATGTCAATGTACAGTATGAATGAAGGATGAATAAATGTCATGCATGATGCTAAAGTATTATTCCTAAGGAAATCTGTATGCTTATGTATTTTAGTGAATTAACCTGAATTGGCTGAACATGTGATCACATCGAAAACCATCACAATCATGTTTTGAAATTCCAGTTAATCCAGTTAAATTCTGATAGTGATCCTAAGGGGCTTATTGGCCTGTTCCTGCTACTGCTCAACCTTTAAATGACAATGTCTGGAAATGCTTTCACATTACATGTCGCGACAAACATGACACACAGATTCCACTACACTACGTTACAGAACATGCATCAGTACACGTCACTTCTTTTAGCGGATATTCACCTGATTCACACAACATCTGATGATGATGCAGCAGAATGAGCCACGCTTACGTCATTTAAACATCTGTAATGTTTCAAAGAACCTTCAGAGAAGAGAATCACTGCTTCCTGAAAATAATGACCCCCCATGTGCTTCGCTAATTTATCGCTCTTCTATTTCCACTTTCCATTTAACTTCTTCCTGAAAAGCAGAACCAAAGTTTGCTGAGCAGTGAGGTGTCACCCTTACAAACCCTGGAGATACCAGCAAACAAGGTTCATCTACAAACAAAACGTCGTTCCTGGATTCTTGAACAAGTCATTTTCTTCTATCAAGGGTTACTGACTTCAATACATTGGAAATAAATCTCAAACCACAATATTGAAAATGACCAAAGAAAATAGTAATTCAAAACATTCTAAGCTAATAAAAAAAGAAGAGGTAGCCAACACAACATTTCACAAAACCGGCTAAAGTAAAAAAGCCCTCAGGATATTACATTTTTGAAATTGTTTGAGTACATTCTTGGGCATGCTTAAAGGGATAGTTCACCCAAAAAATGAAAATTCTGTCATGAATTACCCTCTAGTTGTTCCAAACCTGTTCCAAAAGGTCTTTGTTTGGCTGAACACAAAGAAAGATATTTAGAAGAATGCAACTGACAGTTCTGGGGCATCATTGACAACCATAGTAGAAAAAAATAAAATGGTAGTCAAAAGTACCCCAGAACTGATTGCTTTCCTACATTCCTCAAAATATCTTCTTTTGAGTTCAACAGAACAAAAAAAACATACAATATTTTTTCCTACTATGGTAGTCAATGGTGCCCCAGAACTGCCAGTTGCTAACATTCTTCCAAACATCTTTCTTTGTGTTTAACAGAACAAAGACATTTTTACAGGTTTGGAACAACTTAAGGCTGAATAAATTTTTCATTTTTGGGTGAAGTGTTCCTTTAAAAAGGACAACCTTATCTCTATGCTGGTAACATGCTGAAACTACAGTTATTAAAGTACACTGTACTATGGAGCTATAAAATAGTTAAATAGCAAAGCAGAACATGCTGATCAGACAGGGAACCACATAATGATGAAGAAATATCGATTAACACCATCTGCGTTCAGAAAACACAAAGCCATAAATCATACAAGACACTCAAAGAGCCATTAATCACCTTTCAGACACTGATAACATGAAATGATAACATTAAAACATTAAACAAAAAAGATGTCTCCTCATAATTGATTTCAGCGACGATTCAGTAATCACAATATTGACATCATTGACACTTTAGTGTAATGTGTCTAATGTGATCAGCTCGCTGATTGTTTGCGTTAAGCACTTTAGTGAATAAAATCTATGACTGGGTGCAGCTGAGTAGCCTATTGTGTGACATAAAAGCAGGTCAAAGTCTATCCTTCAGTCTCTTTGCTGTCCACACCCTACATAGCGTGGATAGCAAAGAGGCATTTATTATGCATCTGTCCATTCAGTTTGAGAGTGGAGAAAAGTCCTCGCTGACTCTTATCAGTGGAGCTGCCTGGCTAATAATAAAGCGGATTGAAAAAACAGCACCTTGGTCTCCCTCTCCTATTTTAAATGGCAACACGAATCCAACCGGCCTTCACGCCCAAAACAAAATAAAGTGACTGTGGAACTCTTCCCAGAATTCTCTTTATTACTACGGTAATGCACTGTCCACAGCACAACTTCAAAGAACAATGTTTGTCCATAAACATATAATTCATAAATTTTAACCAGTCCCTGTAACCTGCTCAGAGCTGGTTCAAGTATTTCTCTTAGGGCCACATCAGTTCCTTTTAAACATAAACATGGTTGACAAGGGCATGTCCTGCTGGAATGTGCAAACACTGTCTTCATATATCCACTGACAACATAACCACAAACAGTCAGTCATTTGCTCCTAAATGGGTCAAACATCTACTAGTGAAAATGCTTGTTGCAATTTTCTAAATTAATGAAATATTTGAAGAGTTCGGTTCCAAAATGAGATAACCCCGTTCTTAAAAATGTTCAAAAATCATGTTTTTTATGATGTTATCATGTTTTTATCGTGTTTTATTGTGTTAGTTAGCTGTATTTATTTAGTTATTGTGGCTTAAATCAAAACCAACTGCAGTTTGATTGATGTAAATTGGAATGCACAATAAAAAACATGATTTTTGAATCATTTTAAAAATGGAGTTATTGACTTTTGGAACCAAACTCTTCATTTTATCATTAAATTTCAGTTTTAGACAACCTCAAGCAAGGAAAAATGTGTATCAAATGTCATTTGCCAACTGCTGTCAGAATTTTAAATAATAGAATCTGAGTAATGAGAAGGGGAGATTGTGTTACTTATTAAAGCAATAAGCCAAGCGTTGTGGCACGACGCGAAGCGGAGTGCCTAAAACCCCGTAGCTGTTATAAAATGCACTGTAACCCACTGCTTCGCGGGGCTTATTGCTTTTATAAAACTGATATTCCATATGCTTAGCAAGGTTTCATAAAATAAAGTAAATAAAATGATATTTAGGCTATGTGGTGCGGTCAGCCGTTATATATTGAGGTATTTTATAACGGCTTAGAACTCCGCTCAGCCAATCAGAATCAAGGACCAGAACTGACCGTTTTATAATGTCATTTATGTGATTTGTATGATGATGTTGAATGTATTTATGTGGTGAAGCCAAAGACAATTTTCCACTTGTGGACAATAAAGTGACTTAACTAACATTACAATTAAAAGTACAAAACCTTATGAACAATGTTATTCCATAGAGAAATGATATGAAACTGTTGTGTGCGTGCCTTAACAGAAGAAAAACTGATCTTTTGGAGTTAACACAATCATAACACATAAAAGGTATCCGATTAGTAATAACAATTTTTCGACATTATAAAACCATCAATTTATATCAAACCTTCTATTTATTATCAACAAGAAGCGTTGACTGCACATCAGATTTGCAAATTTCTAAAAAGAAATGGCCTCTAAAATGAAATGGCTAGAACTAATGGCTTTTATATCTATGTGACTCATGTGACTAATGATTTATCAATGTCAAGGTAAAGCCAAGGGAGGGTATCACAAACTCAACAGAATCATTCTTTAAATACTAATAAAGGGATAACACTTGTCTTTGTATGAGAAATTGTGACATTTGTAAAAGACCAAGATCTGAACCCTGGCCAAGCTAGTAGGGCAAAACGCAAGTAAAACTATTTACATTGCTGCTGTTATCAGTGGGGAGATATTGGGTATATCATACTGTATCCTCCGGAATATCACTGTCTTGACCGAATCCAAATACGATTGATTAAGCAGGGATCCATGCCAGACAAAAAGACCAGTGTGTATTTTGCCATACCAATGCACTATTATTCACGACATCAACATCACTTCCTAGAATTTCCTGATGAGTGGTTAATGACGGATAATTTATCAAGGCAGTGGTTCAGCTGCAAATCTGATCAACCTGATATGAACGGCAATGGCCTAGAAAAGGCTATTAAGTGCTTTTCATTGCCATTCAAGCAACTTTGTAAAGATAAATAACTAAAAATAATTTTGTTTGTTTTAGGCTATTTTAGGGCTACATTAGAAATCGTCTGGGAACCGTTTTGAAGCTAAATGTTTCTAGAAGCTTTACGTTTTTTACAGGCATTTATTGAAGGACAATAATAACTATAACATGAGCATGATAACCCATGTAACATTTTACAGTGTAAGGTGACTGAAATTTTGTTTGATTCTTTTTTATTATATTTTTGACTTTTTACTGTTTTATGTACACAGGCATATTGATTGTCATTTACTGTAGGGCACTTTTAAATGTCTAGAAAACAGCCTGTCAATGGTATTGTGAAACTGTCAGTAATTCAACACACTTTATATAAAGAAAGGTGACTTGTGTTTTAGAAAAGACAAATCAGTTTTGCTTACCTGGATCATCTCTATCCCCTGTTTCCTGAAAGGAAAAAGAAGAGAAAATTATTCTTGTTTTCATGTTTTAAATTGTTACTGTATGCTTTGTAATTGTAGTATTGTTTACTCTGAATTACATGGACAACATGGAAATATTAAGTATGCATTGAGGTATGACACATTTTCTCAACATGACACAATAAAGAAGTGTTTGCACTTAAAAATAAAACAGATAAAACTAAAAATATTTCTGTTTTATCAGACATTCAGTGAACTGGGAGAAACCTAAACTGCTCTTTCTCACCCAAACAAGTGAGAATCACGTTAAAAGCATACAAAAATCAAACACACACCCATTTTAAAACACACATAAAAACATTTAAAGAGAAGAAACAAATCATAAAATGAACAATGTCACCTCAGGGTTTTAAGACCCTGAAGAAAGCTAAAAGATGAAATCACCAGCGCGTTCTGCAGCCCGTGATGATGTAATGACTATGTCATGGTAGCAGTCTGTCAGCAATGTCAGCTGACAACCTGAGGTGCTTGTGTTCGTTTTTAAAACCTCATAACTGAACATGTTTATCAAGTTTATGTCAAAACCCTTGGAAACCGGTTATTTGTATTCTCAAGAGCAATTTCGAAAAACCATCCTGTTACAGTCACTCAGAAATGTCATGTAGCCCACGCGTGATATGTCATCCACACACATACACATCTAATGTATGGCACAGCATTTTTAGAGCTTTACAGTACAGCCGTATGTCATGCAAAACGTTAAATACGTTACGAGCATGATCTTGCTGCAGACTCTTAGGAATGCGTGGAGTTTGAGATATGCAAGTAATGTTACTTTTAAAGCGACTGCCAATATGGTACTTATCCAGGTAATCTGTGAACTTTGTCCAGATATTGTGGTTTTATGGTAAAATGTCAACAGATGGTTTATTATCATCTATTTATTAGAATCCAAGCAATCTCCCATAGAAAGAAGAGACTCCTTGAATGACAAATTCTTAAATAAAGTAGATTGAGTCCTCTGAGACTGGAATTCAGAGTTTATCTATGGATCTTCAGATTCATTCAGATTACATTTTCAAGTGATTGTGAATAAAAAAAAAAAACAAGAAGGGAAGGAATTTGTTGTGTTTTTGAAAAACATTTGTCCGCCAAGTTGACGTGTATAAAGTCCTTTTGTTGACATGTGACAAGAACACCATAACACAAAGAGTGCCCTTTAAACTCATGTGGGATAAACATTAAGCAAAAATATTTAAAATACAATTATTTTGGTCACATGAAGTTAAACATATGATTTATGCTTTAGAAATTTATGAAGATAAAATAAACTTTCAAAAATGTTTGATAAGTATCAAACAAGTGTGAGAAGTATATATTATATCACACTTATATTTTATTACATTTTGAGCAGTTTTATGCCACATTTCAGAGTTATTAAATAAAAACTATGTATGACACCAACGTGTAGCCCATACAAAGATTACATGTACAAGTACAAATATTTCTCACCTTCATTATCTCGTTCTTATTTGTCATTGACATTTCATTGACGTTCATAGTAGATTAAATACTGGGGTGATGACTGCTGAACGTAAGAACATGAGGTAAACGGATGAATCATGTTTCTTACACCATATCACCCCATTTTCTCCATAACTTGGGTGTATTACAAAATAAAATTCATTATGACTTACATGGCCATATAGGTTACTAAACAGAAAATGTAACTTGTATTTTGGATAAGCTGATTATGACATGTGGATGATCGTGTGACGTGCGCCCACACGCGCGCTTTACGCACCTGCACATATCCACGAAAGTCTGGAAATTGAGTTTTTTAATCTTCTTTTCGCTGAGCCAGTATCCAACCCTCTTTCCTTTCACAAAGGTCTGCATTTCTAGGGGAAGAAATGTCAGTACAGTTATGAAGTTTTAACCCTAACACACAAAAAGCTAAAATAATACACTATCTAAAAAAGAGGGATGTTTGAACTTACCGGACAGAGTGACTTCCGAAAAGCCGGCGCTAAATCAATGCGATCTGAAAATAAGGTCTTGATCAATTGCTAAAATCTCTTCTATACGTCTTATAAAGTCCCAGTTTCTAGACTGTCGTCAATACTCTAATAGCCAATGTCCTCCAGAATGCGCGTCCCTCTGTCTAAATAGTTGTTCAATTTTATGACAACTTCGTCACATTATTTATATGGCACCGAACATATCGACATAACAAACACAGCACATCGTGACACATCACGGTATAGAACCGACTCATGTGTCCCTTGGCTCAGATGTTAAACCTTATATCCAAACGTCCTGTCCATTATTTGACAATGCTGTCGATCAGCGATGTAATGTTGATTGGCCATTTGGACACCGACAAAACTGACTTGCTCCCGGCACACCCTCCTTTAGAGGCGGGCTTATTAGCCCGGTTCACTGGTGAAGGTAACTGCCCCAGAATTCATTCAATAATCCATCCATTTAACCCTTGATTTTATTATAGTAAAAGTAACCAACGTTTTCTGATAGATGGATTATTATTTGTATTGCCATAGTTTCGTTACAAAAATCCCGGTTAAACTAATCGGGGTTACTAGGCTAGTTTACCTACAAAGCCATCTTTATCATACGAGTGTTCATGGTTTTATTTATTATAACACCAATTCAAACCTACGATGACAAATGGAAAAGAAAGCAAAGAGGTATGGATTGTGGGTAATAAAGACACTGGTGCGTATGAATGTGTGTGTGTTTTAATTAAAATGTGAGAAAAATATTTTCATCTAAGTTGAATGCATTTTAGTAATCACAACATTTCTAAACGTTTTTAAACTAAACGACTAAACGCAATTCCAGATATGTTCCACAGAGCTCCTCAGGGGGGCAGTAGAGTCGTTTGCGTCCGAAATAAAGTCACGCAAGCGATTCATGTAAATTTCCCGGATGTTGCTATTCCAGGAAGTAGGTCGCATGACAACAATCCTGTGACAACGTTTTGTTTTGTTCTGTTCAAGAACTCGCTGCTTAAAACCGCACAAAATGGATTGATCGTGTGATCATAGTAAGTAGGTTTTGTCGAAATCAAGATCATATGTTAGTCGAAGATACGCGTCACCATAAAATACAACAGCAGCGCTAACTGACAGTCTTTAATGGTGTGTGAGGTTTCTTGCGTTAGGTCAACTTCCTCTTTGTCTTTTAAGTATGTAGTCTAGGAATGATGAATGTGTTTGCATACAACGTGAAGGAAGCTAGCTAATTGTTTGGTGAGAAAAGTTGTTAATGAATCAATGTAACGTTATTAGAATGAGAAACTACAGTAAAATCAGTTTGACGTGGTTTACTTTGGAAAAAGTCACGTTATTTGTCACATGATTTCACAACCATGCGATTTGTTGATATCTTGCTAATGTTTACTTTTACATTGTTTGTTTGTTTTTTTACAGGGAAGAGCATGGAGAATGATGAATTTCCGTCAGCGGATGGGGTGGATAGGTGTTGGACTGTACCTGTTGGCCAGTGTTGCTGCAGCATATTATATATTTGAGATCAGCCAAACGTACAACTGGCTTGCACTGTCACAAGTAGAAAAGGTGGCTGGAACACAGACAAAATGGTCGGAAGATGCATCGTCGTCCACCCCTTCGTCAACCTCATGGACACAGACTCTGAAAACAAGACTTCTTCTCCTGCCCTTCTGGGTGTGGGCCGCCATTTTTCTTATTCCCTACCTGCAGGTCTTTCTCTTTTTGTATTCCTGCACGAGGGCGGACCCCAAAACGGTGGGATACTGTATTCTGCCCATCTGCCTTGCTGTTCTTTGCAACCGCCACCAAACCTTTGCCAAGGCCTCCAATCAGATCAGCAGGTTGCAGCTGATTGACACTTGAAGACATTGTTCAGGACGTGGGATCAGATTCTTGGGCCATCTTTTTTTGGCGTCTTACTGTTTGGCCAATGCAAGAAGTGCATTCATAATCAAGATTATTGCACTGTTGTCTCTATAGTTTTGGATGTTTTTTTGTAGTCATTAAAAAGGGACTTTTTATTTTTAAATTAATAGTTTGATTTGCAGTTTTTTATTATGTAGCAGAAGACCATAGGCTATTATGTTCAAACTTGGAGTGCAAAATAAATGTGCGTTTAAAATAGATTTATAACAGAATCTAAAAGTATTGCTGACTATCCATGCTGACTCAGTCTTGGAATACTTAAAAAAAAAAGTTTGACTTCATTTAATTTTGTACTAAATTGAAATTTGACAGATGAACTGAGGCAATCAAGCCATTGCCCAAGATGTAACCCAGAATATTGGCAGGTCATTTTACCTTTGCAAGCTAGTGAAATGTTCACAGAGCTAAATGCTATGTCCTACTTGAACAGTTGAGGTGAATTACAATTTTTAATTGTGGGTAGGTTTACTACTTTGAATCAAAATTTCTAATGAAAATAATAAAAGATCAAAGCAGAGATGTGTAAATGTTGTTAATGCAGTGTTTCAGCTGTTTATGTAATATTTTAAGAACATTGAATAGTTCCACTGGAGTAACAAACTCCAGTAATGTCCCACATGATGTTTTAAAGTGTTAACTTTTACATTAAAACAATCAAAGAGAGAGAAACGAGAAAGCATTTGACTGAGCTAACGCTTTTCTTATCTGTGATAACTTTGTACGGTTTCATATCAGTATTGTACATTCAAATGTAACTTCTTGGGTGCATCAGACATAGGAGTCTAATACTAATTATGTCATAGTGATAACTGTGTTCTCGTATTAAAAATTGTACACGTCTGTAGGTGGGTTTTGGTAAACAGGTACTATTTGGTTATTTCTGTTGTAATATTTATGCACTCAAATATCTAATTGTTGAGGGACATCTACATCATTTTACAGTGGAAAGCTTATCTCACATAAGCAACGCAAAGGTTATTAGGACTGCTGTGTGAGGAAGGTTGTAATGAGTCTAGCACAACTCTTTATCTAAACATGAGTTTCGACACCAGCCCCTGTAATATCAACCTCTATCACTGCACCTTTTCCAAAGACCCAGGAGTTGCTTAAGAAATACATCTTCAGTCATGCGTTTTATTAATTTGTTAAAATGTTCAAAATAAGGCAAATCGTTTTTTTGTCTTAAAGGGCTTGTTTCTGTGAATTAATACTAACCATGAACAATAGGTATTTATTAACTTTCCATTGCAATCGTAATACACTGTGATATGAACCAAGTTTGGATTCTGATACAAATCAATAAAGAAATGTAATGTGCAATGCATATTCATAAAAGCGACAAGTTACTTGTCAATCAGAAACACACATTTTATGGGTCAGATTGCTTTACAACTTTATTGCAGGTGTACAATGACTTTACTGAGTGATAACTGCTGTAAATATGTAACTTTATGTCAGCCAAAATGTCGCGATTATTGTAATTGATAAACAATTTCCCCACTACACCAGTAACCGGTAGTTTGAGGATGCACACAAAAACATCAAAAATAACTTACAATAACAAAAAAATCAACAAAAACAAGAAGGAACCAAAAAAATCAGGCAAAACTCCCAACATTCTTGACCTGTTCATGGCAGTCATCAAATTTTGAAATGAGGGGAATGGGTGTAACCATCTCTTTATGTAATAAAATACATCACAGCAGTATGACAGTTTTGAGGATCATGGTCGTCAATTCTTTTTTCGCTTTTTTGGAGGTTCTGTGTTTGTCTTGGTGTCCTTTTTCGTGTTATTGTCCTCTTCGTCACTGTCATCTTCATCATCATCTAGGATATGACATTTTAAATAAAGAGAATGACTCATTTTTAGAAACAACAAGTGCTTTGGTTCTGTAAATTGAATAAAGTATTAGCGTTTTTTACTTTTAGACTAGGGTGTTACAGCATACCGGTATTGACAATACCGTGATATAAAAACCACGATTGTATATACTGTGTAAAATCCATGCATATGATAACAGGAACTGAAAAGCTGTACTGTGACCCTAAACTAGACTTTAACAGCGAGTTAAGTCATGAGACTTTGCTGTGTAGATACGTTCCCGAACTGTACGTTACGTTATGATGGTTCATGGTAAACAGTAACGCAAGCTTTCAATGCCAACATTATTTTAATAAGCTACAACAGCATGAACACAGTAAATTGCACGTGCATCTAAAAACGTGTTGACAAATTAAAATTAAGAGGCAGAAGACATCAGGTCATCTTCCGATTTGCTCGAGTTTCATTATATATATATTTTTCTTTTGTTTGTTTGTTTTCTCACAGACTCAAAGAGCAGCTTACCATCATCCACGTCTTTGATATTTCCCGTCGAGCCCTTTTCTTGTTCAACAAGAACCGTCAAAACGTCCGAGATATCAGCACTTAATTTCTTGATACCGGATATCATTGATTTTAAATTATCATCCACTTTCACTGTAAATTGGTTTGTTCGTCCATCTCTGTATTTCAGCTCTCCCTTCAGCTCGCACGTGGCCATATTGAAAACAAACTTTGACCTTTGAACCCCCGAACCGTTGAATTCGTTTCGTGATAATTTCATTTTTCCATATTTATCCAGTATCAATTAGCTTATACGAGCATACTATTTTCATGTACAAAACAAAAACAACGCTGTCATATAAAAATATTCTTTAGTTCGCGTAGCAGGTCTCCCGCCAACACGGTTGTATTTACATAAACCGGAAGCAGCATTGTTTTTTGTTATTGTAATATTTTCTTCTGGCTGAATCTTTCGGGTAATGTCAAATCGCATGATATCGTCCCGCATTTTAATATTTGTTGTATTGCAGATGAGCTGCTGGCGATCAGTAAATGCGATCTGCTAGAGAGGTCAGACGATTCTTGTGCCCTGGAACAGGAACTAGAAGCATTTTTTTGCTCTCGAGTTCTTCAAGGATGGCGGCAATTGATGGAGAGGAGGCTACTGTATCTCTGGTGGACGTGTTAGAGGAAGATGAAGAACTGGAGAATGAAGCCTCCGCTGTCCTCGGTGGCAGTGATTCAGAGAAATGCTCCTATCCAGAGGTGATACATGCACGATTTGTTTGTGAATCCGAAGATTGTATAATAATTACAAAACATACAGGTTATGAACCCACATAGTCGACAGATTTTCCTAGTTCGTGTTAGCGATCAAATTTATGATGTTTATTGGAGTGTACTGATGCATTATTATCAATGCTTTGATGCTGCCTATATTCGATTTGAAGCATACTTTGTTGTCGTGGTCATCTAAGCTCAGCTCAGATAATAGATGGATTTTCAGTGCTGTTAAACCTCATAGTAGATGCAATGAATCGTCTAAGTGTGTTGTGAGGTCGAGGATTACATGAATTGATGTTAATTTTGATCTTAACAGGGATATGTGAAGCGTCAAGCTCTGTATGCGTGTAACACCTGTACACCAAAGGGAGGAGAGCCAGCTGGAGTCTGTCTGGCATGTTCTTACAAGTGTCATGAAGGCCATGACCTTTTTGAGTTGTATACTAAGAGGTAAATATTTCCTCCATCGTCTAGAAATAACCACTTTCATTTTGTGATAATGTTTTTAAAGGTACTGTATGTATGTGAAAATACTGCAACTCTGACCCAATTTGTCAATATTCTAAAATCAATGTATGGTTGTTTAGTTATGAAATAAATTGAACAAGCTTTAATCATTTAGTCCTTTATTTGTGTTTTAGGAATTTCCGATGTGATTGCGGAAATGACAAATTTGGGGAAATGGAATGCAAACTGTTTGCAGTACGTTGTGTATTATTATTTATTTTTTTAGTACAGATCTATGTGTTTAGTTTTAAGTGAAGTGATAGAAACTACAATTATGTATTTCTGCTATGCAGGATAAAGAGAAGTTAAATTCAGGGAACAAATACAGCCACAATTTTTTTGGCTTGTATTGCACATGTGACAGACCCTATCCAGATCCAGAGGATGAGGTAACAAGCTTCAGATTGAATCTTTTGTTATGCAGATTATAGCATCGTCATATATTATCATAGTCATTCTCTGTTTATTCATTTTTTTGTATTGTGATATTTGTGATTCCACTGTACTTTAGAGTGCTGTTTAAAAACATTAGTAGTGATTAGAACGGTTTTTATTACAGTAACCAGAATCAGGGTTCGGTATATGAATCTGAATCCAGATTTATAGAATTAAATTTCTCCCTTACCAGGTTCCAGATGAGATGATTCAGTGTGTTGTGTGTGAGGACTGGCTTCATGGTCGGGTTAGTTTCAAATCAGATTTCTGACAATAATATGTGTTGTAGTGTAACACAAATTTTAAAGATGCCCTTAGACTAGCTAGAGATATGTCTAAAAACCTCTTTGTTTTTCTCTTAGCATTTGGGTTGTGTAGTGCCAGATTGTGTGGAGCTACAAGAAATGATTTGCGAGACTTGCATGACTAAAGCACATTTCCTTTGGAGGTATGCTGCACAAATGGCAGGTAATGTTGTTTTTCCTTTGTTTATATAGAATCTGTAAACGAGAAGAGGAATTTACAGAGCATTTATGAAGAATTATTGTTTGATTATTGTTTGCATCAGTGCCACCCATAACAAAAGTCAGTCCATGCAAAGCAGAGGAGGATGTAAAGGTGGAGGTGGAACATGATGAAGAAGAGAAGATGATTAAAAATGAGAACCAGAGCAGCCCTGTGGATGAAAAGGTCTCTGCGCTGTATTTTCTTTCATCTTGAATATGTGATCGAATAGTGATTGAATGATGCTTTTTTTCCAAAATGTTTGTTCCATTGATGACAAGCAAACTCAATTCTAACTCTAAACTATTTTCAAGTTAAGAACTAATGTTCAACAACCTAAAATACACTTAAGAGTTGACATTTAATTTTGATGACTCACCGCTAGGTGGTGGTAGTGGGCCTTTAATGTTTTTTTGCACTTTAAATTTTGCTTTAAGAACCTCTCTTAGGGTTTAGCTTTCTTCCTTTCTACATGTACATGTACATTTACATTTATTCATTTGGCAGATGCTTTATCCAAAGTGACTTACAAGTAGGAGAGCATATAACATTTTGTCAAAACGCTAAACAGTACCGATAGTTAAAAAGGCCTTTTTACTAGGATTAAAGCTGGAGCAAGAGAGAGAATAAACATTTTAATTTAATAAACATACATTTTTATTTCGTCTATTTCATTTAAGATCATTTTTTACATACAGCAGTTTCAGTTGAACAATAGCCATGTTTCCATCACCTTGGTTTTATGCGCATTTTGAAGTTTCGCATCAGAAACAAGTGATGGAAACTTGTGATGGAGGTGTTTTTTCTTTTTTGCGTAAAAGGATTAATGCGACTAATGGGAGATGGAAATGCATTCGCCGAATAAATTCCTCCAAAAAGTCATGCAACTGCGCTATGAGACGGCATAACCTGACTAACCAGAGTACTGATCTTGTTACACAGCCTCTGAAATGTTGTTATGGTCATTCTTAAATGCCTGAGCAAAGTCGTCAAAGTATTTCTGTAATTGCCTCCCAGAACTGCCACGACTGCGTTTCTCAAACAGCAGGCATACACAAAAAGCACCGCATTTATTGTGTTTCGTCTGCTTGCGCAAGTAATTATTATATATGAAATTATTATATTCAGTGGCTTTTCTTACTGATATTTAGTGCCAGTGTATTGAAGTGACGGTTGACTAGTTGGATGGAAATGGTGCTTGGTCGCAAATGTTTTATGCGGTATTCCAATTTTGCGCATAAGCTAAATTCGCAACTTTGGATGGAAAGCCGACTAATGATTGTTCTATAACAAGTTGCATGAACAACAAAAATTCCAGTGAAAATTGTTTGTTTTGAAGTTATTTGAATTTGTAAAAATGGCTAATTATTGTGATATTATTATCGTATTGTGAAACCAGTGTTGTGTATAGGTTCGAAACATGAATGTATTGTTACACCCCATTTAGATAAGGTGATCGAGGTGGCTGATTGGTGACTTTGTCTCTGTCCTCAGGTGCAGGTCAATGGGACATCCAGCTGTAAGCGGAAGCACCAGGATGATATTGAAGGTTGCTCTGAGGATGTCTCATGCTCGGGTTGTAAGCTGAAAGAGATGAAAGCCTCAGGAAAGAGTCGGACTCAACAGGGTGCTGTGTTTTGGCCTGCAGCCTGGCGCACCACACTGTGTATCTGCGCTGACTGCAAGGTACTGCTCAGTATGCATTTTATTTGTGCATTGGGAGTCAAACCTATGGCCTTGGTGCTACCAAGTTTGAAGGTGGAACATCCTACTGTTTGTTAGTGGTGTCATGGTTAGTACAGCACGTGTATCTGTTTTGTTGGCTTAGATCCTGTATGCAGACGCAGGAGTGTCTTTCCTCACAGATGAGGCCGACACGGTCCTAGCATATGAGAACAAGGGCAAGTCTACAGAGCAGGCTGAACAAGCAGGTCGTGACCCCTTGATGTCAGCCCTAGACAACCTAAATCGTGTTCAGCAGCTGGAGATCATTCATGGTTTGCACATTTAGTTGTACTACTGTAGCATCCTTATCTAGAACCTGTTTGAAACAAAGATAGTTTTCATCAGATTTGAACTGTAACCCCTTAAAATGAAGTAAACTGATTTGAAATGTTTTCTCAGAGTATAATGATATGAAGACAGAACTAAAGGACTTCCTGCAAGGGTTTGCTGCAGAGGGCAAGGTAAGCACTCTTGAGTATTTAAAGATGTCTTGTGGCAAGATGTTGTTGGTGGGTGTAAAATCTCTCTTTTCTCATCTAGGTGGTGACACCTGAGGACATTCGGCTCTTTTTTGAGCAGCAGCAAAGCCGTAAGAGACGAAGAGCCAACGCAGGCCAGTTCTACTGCAGCTAAGCCGTCCAGCCATTTCAAGCATACCAGCTACATCACGTTGTTTTACCCTCAGTTTTTTTGCAAGAACATCCTTGTACATTTTTATAAAATAAATATGCAGTTTAAATCAGGCTCTTATAACATTGTTTGATTTTGAGCATGTATTTAATGTATATCAGGTTCTGTATTCCAAAGATATAGTTGTTACTGTTTTTTCTGGTTGTCCTTTAATGGCTGGAGTTTGAGATCATGTTGAATGTGGTGATTGGCTCTGTTAGCGTTTGGTGCATTATGGGCAGGAAGATTAAGAAAAAGGTTCATGTAAAAGCACTTCTGTAATGCCACGGGCAATTCAGAATTGTGTCGTTCTTTATGGAAAGCTTTGCAAGTCGAATTCACATGACTGCAGTCAGTGTTCATTTTGGTGAGGTATGTTCAAGTCTTAGGTACTTTAAAAATGTACTTTAGGAAACAAGCCTAACAATACTGCAAATTCCCTCACTTCTGTCATATCTGCAAAGCTTTGACGATATTCACATGGTTCAGTTCTGTAATCATGATAAAACATTCTTATATTTTGCCCTTTTAAAGTTTTTTTGTAGTTTCTGTTCATTTTTAATGTCTTACCTTTAAGAAATAAACAAGAATGATAAAAATAGTTAACATGTCGACATTTCTCCTAAGATAACTAAAGAAATTCAGGTAACATGTTACAATAAGGTTGTAATTTAAGGTAGTATTTACTAATGTGTTTAAATTAACATACTGTAAGTTAGGATTAAAAAAATACTGCTCATTGTTAATGTATTTACTAATGTTAGTAAATGCAACCTTATTGTAATGCGTTGCCGAAATTCTGTTCTCGAGTTGATGACAATTACGATTTATATGAACAAGTCAGTAATATGTGATGTGATTTATCAATCAAGTAATCCTGAGCTTTGCACACCATTTCAGTGTATTTTTGGCTTGGAACTTTGTGTATGTCAACAGAATTTTAAAATGATGAAAATAAAAAATATGAGAATTATACACAGTAAAAAAAAATAATATGCTAAACGCTTATCAAGGTCTCTAGATTGAAGAACTTTATTTTTTAAAACGCATAAAATAGAGCATCTACAAGGTGTAACTACAATTACCTGTATTCAAATCTGTCATGTTGGAAGCTTTTTCCTCCTACTTGGCAATGCGTCAATAGCATAAAATCAACAGCAAAGTGTTGCTTATTGCACCTGAGATCTGAAATGCTTGAATGAATAAAAACGACAAATAAACAGCATTATAACTCAAAACTATTTATTTCCAAGACGTTAGTCACCTAATTGGAGAGCAAAGTTCATAACTACACCGGCCAAAGAAAAGAATAGAAAAATAGACACTTTCCACAACTCCACAAAAAAATGCTTTTCTGTATATGTGCGCGTATATACACAAACATATATACACACGCACACACAAAATGTCTCAAATAGATATCGCATGTCTTATATATATTTATAAAAACTTTACATTTTACATACAACAAAACACCATATTTCTGAGGCCTGTGATCCAAGGTACTAAAAATCTTGAAAAATATTTTTTTTAAAGAAAAAAAAAAATCAAAATAAACATTATGCACACTAAGCGTTGGCTACAGTATTACAAAGAGACGGTTTAACAGAGGTTTGTAGAAACGGCTTGCATAAGACAAAAGGGTGTGGAGGAAGCCCAGCCTCAGGCAGGGAAGGCACGAAATCGTCTCCTTAAGAGAGATAGCACAAAAGAGAACCTGGAGATCTCGATTTACAAATCTGCAAACAGAACTTCCCTTGCCCTTCACACATCCGAACAAACCTTCGTTCATACAGCCTTGCGGCACTTTGGAGATAAATAACGCAACGCCATGCAAGTATAATACTAAAATGATAAGGAATGAATCTGTAAAACAACTGCGAATCTGTATAGACAGAACTTTCAGTCAAAATAAATCAGAGCCAACAGAGGGCACTATTCCACAACAAATCTTTCACGCATTACCATCAAAAAGAGTTACTAATTACAATTTTAGTGCAATGGGTACCTTCATCTGTACTAGCTTTTACTCCTTGGCATAAGCTGTCAAGTACGGTGGCCAAACTCATCCCCTCCGAAACTCAACCCATCATTCTTTTACGTAATGAAAATGTTACATCCCAGAACGTGCCAGTAAGATGTTCACAAGTCCTTCAGGACACTTAATGCATCGAGCTCCTCATCTGGGAGAGGTCAAATGCATTTCAACTTGGTTCTCCCAGATGACCGCAAAAAGCATTTGTGATAGAAATGTATTCATTACGAGGTCAGCGTGCATCTCTCAAATACAAAATAATACCTTCAACCGTGTGCAATGACTTTTACAGCAATCAAAAATAAAACCCTTATGTGAACATGTGACACATTCAATGTTATATAACATGAAATAAATGAGTTATACATGGCCTGAGTAAAGCAGAGGCAATCCAAGGAGTTTAACCAAATCGCCCTTTAAGATTAAGGCATGGCTGGGTCTATACAGGACTATGTTGTAGCCTTTGCGGGGATCGGCGCTGACGTCAAGGAACGATATTCTCCGCTGGCAGAAAAACCTTAGAGTAGCAGCAGTGGGCCTAAATATCCATCTGTCGATTTTGGGTCATGGCTATGCAGCCCGCGCGATTCGCTAAAACGACACGACAGACTTTCAAATCTCCTCCCGGCTGCCTCGGAGGGAAGTGCTGGTGCCAATTACGTGATGCTTGTAGTTATAGATAATGCACTAGGCTGGAAAATCAAAACTAGTATGCGACGAGGAAAAATGTCATTACTGAGGGTTTTTTCTCAACAGACCACAGCTGACCCAGTTCAAAACAACATCAGTATATGAGGATGTGGGAGGCGCATAATACTGAGCTACAATCTAAAACACTGAGAATCTGAATGACCGGAGAAAAAGCTTTAGACAGAGCTTCTGACACATCAAAAGAAGAACGTGAGCTGCCGGTAAAACAGCTCGTGTGTCAGCTAGATTGAGTTTTCACTGTCACGCTGACGTGAAGTCTGCTGGAACAAGGTCAAAAGGTTTCTGTGACTACGCCGCATGCTCTTGTGTCTTTCAAAAGAAATGAATTCAAGGTAAACTGTCTATTTATGAAGCAAGGGTGAGATGATAAATAAGTTCACCCTGCTTTTCTTAGCCGAGGAACGTGAATAAGGTCAGGGAAGTAGGCTGCATTACATGCGATTCAATGCATTTAAAGAGAGCCAACGAATACGTACTAAACCATCACTGTTGAAAACATACAGTTTTTCATTTAATTTATATGCCGAATAAAGCATTTGCATCAGGGACCAAAAATCATTGCATGTGAACAGCCTGCGTGACATTCACAGATCTCCAGAACTACATCCGTGACATTCAGAGGATACAAGCGTTTGCATTAAAAGCCTTGTATGGATCTCGGTCAGTTTCAGATGACCCTCTGAGATCAGATCTAATTTGGGATCTGAACCTCTTGAGCTACACAGGATCACACACTACAGCTGTCAGGTTCGTGACACCATCAGGTTTGACGGGTTGCAACAGGAGCGTGTTACAGGTGCAGGACATGTTTACAGGAGTGCAGCCACAGCTAACAGTTCTGAACAAAGTTCACGGGTAGATGGAGAATAATCGCTTCCTGTCATTAATAATACGAACGTCAATTGTAGATTTAGTAACCACAAATGATTCTTCGAGATGGGGTGGATCATTTTCGTCAGCTACAGCCATCGCTCCTCAAATTCCCCTAGAAAACTCTTTATTTGACCATTTTGACTGTGCGGTTATGTTGACTCTTCAATCGAATAACACGGCAAGACCTCATGGAAATAGAAGCGAAAAAGTGGAGAAAATGTGATTTCCAGCTGTTGGCTCCAGTCCCGGGATGGTAATGTTCAAGGTGAAACTCGAGAGGTCTGAATAATTTGAAAAGAATATAAAGGAGGAGAAAGGGAAAATCGAATGGACTGCGAAGAACATGGACAGGGGTAGAGACCGTGCAGAAAGAGTCGCTCTCTGTGGCACAGGAGACCTTACGCGATTCAAGATGAAGGTCATGAGGCCATCGCTGCAGATATAGCAGTTTAACCCCCATGGTCCACCTGGAGAGGCAAATTTTAAGGCCATTTCTGCTGCTCAAAGTGCCTGGGGTATGGAGAACAATACATGACGAGGATGAGAAATGTTCCTTCTATGCTGAAGCAAAAAATCTGAACCCAACTGTTAATTCAACCTAACAACCAACAACTCATAGGGCCTGCATACTTAAATATAACAAACCGAGCACTTGTATCCGACCAAAAATAATTCAGACATTCTCAGTATTTTTGTGCTTTCAAACCAACAAAAGGCTTCCTGTGCTCTAACTAAACGTGGGATGAATGTGGCTGATGACTGAATATTCAACAGAAGTCCCTCCTGGTCCTTATATAACCGTTTACTTGAAGTGTGTGAGAATACAGTACCATGACGTATTGTTCATTAGCTTAAGCCTGCATATTTGCTGTGTCAGCATCATCTGAGAAAGAATCTTATTGTACAAGAAGAAAAAGCTCATGAATATTAAAATAAATGTTTTTGCACAGTTGAAAAAAAGGTTAAAACAGCAGTGTATGATATTGTATTGTGAAGTATTATCTAACAAACCGTAAAATAAAGAAAACAAATCTCTCGAAATCCTTATCCGTGACGCTTCTTTTTTTGCAAGGCCTGTTTTTGACATCATAATTGTTGGTCACCTGCTCACTCATTCGCTAATACAGAACAGCAATTGAATTCTTGCCTTGTGGACCGCTGGCACCCAGAGGACTGAGGATGCAGATCGCTTTGATTGAGCTTGATTGAATATGAGGCTGACAATAATCAACCCACCAAGACCAAGACAGGAAGTGAAGCATCTCTGAGGAACTGCAGTCTTGAACAAAGACAACCTGAATGAAAGCAGGGGGCAATTTTTGTTATAGTGGACAGACGGTTTTTAAGTTAAATACACACAGGAATGACTCCAGATCTGGGTTGTGGAACAATAAAATGCAACACACTTCAAATGTGATGACGCATCTGAGCTATTGTTATGCTTGAGAAGTTGCCTCACAGGAGACAGGGGATTTTATTTGTTTTCCCTTTTATGTTCCATCTAGGTTCTTAAATTGCACAAGCTAATGTAAAAGCCAGGGAATGGTGCGGATTACGCAAGCTATTACTGCCACTCTTTTCTCCAAAGGAAAGAGGGGGGGGGGGTTGTCAAGGACTAGACAAAGTAATAAGTTTGTAACTTATTGCCTTCATATTTTCCAATTTACTTCTGAGGAAAGATAAATGTGTGCATCTAGATAAATATATAATTTTCCAGTCATCCTTGTTGGCTCGTGTCGGGCGAATGACAGTAAAAGAAACGTACTGTGATTTTTGTACATGAATATGCAGATCTGGAGTTCCCAGAGAGCAAAATCAGTTCGAGTCTTGATTGTCAAGGACCATACAGCGATACATACATCGGATGAGGTGGAGGGAAAGAGGACTTATCGTAATTTACAGTCTTGACAAAACTTGTTCAAGCAGCAGATTATTCCTCGCTCTTCACGCTGCACACAACCAAACCAAACCAAGCCCTCCTCATACTCTGGACTTTAACACCCATCTGGAGCAGTTGATGTGACATAAGCCTTTAACCTGTTAAAAGGTAGCCACCCACACAGCTTACAACGTTCATCGCTTCAAGATACCGTGGCCCCTTTAAAGAACACAAAGTGCAGGACTGCTGGTGCCTCACCTGTTAGCTTATACTTTTATATCAGTCCATAATCTCTGTTATCACCGCCCCCTCTTTTTAACCAAGGGTCAGAGAGCAGACTTCCTATAAGAGTAGTCGGGTTTGTTGGGTGACCTGCGGTCTCGTGCACCCAACGCTCCCTCTTCCCCAGTCCCTATGTTTCCTCCTAACACCAGCCCCATTCCCTCAGGAGCCGACCGGCGGTTCGTTGGCCACTCCTCATATTGTTCGGAAGAAGGGCCGAGTCCACAGGTGAGATCTGTTTCGTTTATAGGTCGTGACCTGTGCACACCCTGTGCAACACCACCCCCTTGTGAGACAATCGCCAAGTCTAGTCTCTGCGGAGGCTGTTCTAGCACATCCAGACGGAGGGGGTCTGAAGGCTCAGAGTAGGCCGGAGGTGGCGGGCCACTGCCCGCCTGACGGCTGTGGATGTAAAGGTCCGGTCCACTGTACGGAGGCACATGGCGGCCTGGGAACTCATAGAGATCGGGATAGTCGGGCTGCAGGCCTTCGGGCTTGGGCTCGGCGGCATGCCGCTTGCGCGAGGAGTGCGGGTGGCGGCTGGAGTAGCTGTGGGAGATGGGCGGAGCGGTGGAGAGGTGGGGTTCGTGACTCTCCATCTCCATGGAGACCTCCGGAAGGCGCCGCTCCTTCAGGCTCATTGCAGACACTCCCATGGCAATGTCTGGCATGAATTCATTGATAACGGGTTCCTTGTTCTGCTGGAATAATTCAAATAACATAAACATTACCATCATCCCAAGGCAAAGCGCACAACTCAAATGTAAACGTTAGAATATAAAAACAAGTATGAATAACCATTTGCTTGTCAGGATGGAGATTTCTTCCTCCCTGCGCGTTGGTGCAGTCTGGGGGCAATGGCTTTGTTCCTGGTGGGTACACTGGGCTGCCCTTTTTGGAAGAGGGTTGTCTATGAAGGAGTGCGTGATTGCAGGGGTATGAGAAAGATCTGGAAGGAGGCTGGCTAGGAACCCGTGGTCTCCAACCTGCTTTAAGCTGCTGCTGGCTGTGGCCCGGGTTGGTAGGGGGATGGTAGGGTGGAGGTGGTGGGGGCAGCGGAGGGCGGAAGCCCACCAGCGTCTCCAGGTCAGTGAACATGCTCTCAACAGCTGGTGTACTGTTGACCCGGCAGCGACCCGACTGGCGCAGAGCCATGACAGGACTCTCATCTCCAAAACGCTCCTCGGGAAAGAACTTGTGTGGATTCTGAAACAAAGCACATTCAGTGTTAGGGTACGTTCATTGTAGAGATGCTCCAAAAATTTGAATTGGCTGACTAAATTTTATTTCATTGTTTAATTTTTAAAAACTATTTTAAAAATTAACTTTAAAAATAGCTAAAGCACCTATTGAAAAGGAGCTTAATGGATCAGAGGCTCGGTAAAACTAACTGATGATCCAAGTTAGTGAGGTCTGTAGTAGTCATAGCAACAGGTATCATCATCCACACAAACAGGATGTGCTGGGTTACCTGTAGGAGTTCTGCAGCCCCATCAGGGAGTCCGAACTCTCGGAGCACGCGGATCTGTAGCTCGTAGCTGACTGTGGCGCCCTCACCACAGTTCAGAGCATATGCTCGCTGCACCTGGTCCGTGTGACGCAACTCCTGCAACCTACGGATCATTTCCTTCACTACTGCCAACCTGGGCACTGCAGGACAAAAACACGAAAACAGATGACTTCAGTTAGAGAAATGTGTACATTCGCATGAATAGGTACATACGTTATTATAAAGTTAACAAACATCATTAATACAAAAGTGAAAGCATACCAACATATACCGAAAGTTTTTTTCTTAACTAAGCTGAATGTTTTGTTTAACACCCACTGCATCACAAGTTTGCCAACAAGCAGGGTCAATGTTCCCACTCACAATATATATACAAAAACATCACTGTAGTGCATCTCGCAAGACCAACCAACTTCAATTGAGAAAGTATTTTCTAATGATCTCTTTTATGGGAATCACAATTTATTTTGTGGGATTCATCTATTTCGCTTCTGCTAAATATTTTTCTAAATCAACTTGATATAACAAAATGACACACAATCGGTACAATTTACAAAGCGCAAACCAGAATATGACATATTTGCTCCACAGAGTGAGGGTCTTGGAACTGTAGACTGGCCAAACAATGCATCGTGACATTGCATGAATGAGCACTTAACCCACCTGGTATTTCATTTGCAACCACAGACGGTGGAGCTGTTTGGCTGCCAGCCATTTGCTGGTGGTTGATCATGTGACAGCACTGGGGGACGGCATTGTTGACCATGTAGAGCGTGTCGGGAACGTTGGACATGCGCACCATGCGCAGCCTGACCAGATCGGTCTGCTCGACCATCATCTCTTCCAGAACCGCCTAACACACAGCCACGCAGAGAATTTAGACTGACTAAGTCGCACAATGAAATCTAAATTATTAACTGCCCTCGGATCATTCTAAAAATTGGTTTCCATTACATTTGACACCATAATCTTAGAAGTATAAATTGTTATAAAGTGTTATAAAAATATACATCTTGTAAAATTTAGTGTGTTGATAGTTCTACAAATATCCTTTTGCCAACTATCCAAAATCATGATAACAGGGTTGACACCATAAGATGTTCCTATGTAATAAAAACAAGGATGTTCTAATAAAGAAAACAAAAGGACCAAATGATTTAAGTTACTGTCTATTTGTTTGTTTTTAGAGATATGCCAATGCCAACAACGCATAGCAAACAGTTGGTGTCATCTATTTACTGTTAGTCATTATTTACACATATTAATTAGAGACACAGATGACACCTGTTTTGCAGAATGACCCTACTGTCTTTATATTGGCTGAGGAACAACGGTGTAAGGTCTCCCCTTTGTTTCAAGACAAGCGTTACTCAGACACCCCGCTGTGTGTGAGGTGAGCTGGTGGAGCTTACCTTGGCCTCCTCCACATAAGGAGAAAAGAGCCGTGGGCGGACATAAATGCCAGCGCTCTTCTGCCGGAGCCAGGAGTTGGCTTTGCCTCCCTCTGCTGTGGGCAGCATATCAGAGGGAGGGGTGCTGATCAGACCCCTCTTCATCTGTTGCAACGAAATGAATAAAACTTGGTTTGTGATGGTATGAAAATGATTATAGATTTCTTTGCTACTTAAAAGACTTAAGGTGAGATTAATCTGGATTTATGTCCACAAGCTCATAATGATGCTACACCACAATTTATATTATAAACTCAAGTTAAGGTTTGTTGGACTGATGATTTGGGCTACCGGTCAAAGGTTTAGGATCACTTGACAAAAAAATTTCTCAGGATCTTAGAAATCTAAATCTTAAGGCGTTTCATTGTTTGAAATTACATCTGTAGACAAAAATATAATCGTGCCAGCATATGTTAACATCATATCTTTTATATGAAAAAATATTTCTGAAATGGATTAATGGACGGAATAGAGGAAATTCCTTCAATACTTCTAAAAAAAGATTCCCAGGTTGAGACCTCAAAAAGCTGAATGATAAAATGCCAAGTGTATGATTCTGCAAATTCTAGGCAAAGGAAAACTTCTTTGAAGATGCACAAATTTAACAGTTTATTTATTTTGGATGCTTTTAGTCACAACATAATTCCCACAGTTACAATTGTGTTATTCCACGGTTTTAGTGGCTTTACTATTATTCGAAAATGTGGAAAAAAGTAAATAAAGAACAAGTAATTGATCCTAAACCTTTTCACTCAGACTGACATGGTAGAAACTCTTTTTTGGTAGATCCACATACAGGACAAAGATGTAAAAAACTGCTGTGGAGCAGTTTGTCCGTTTAGGGCTACTGTAGAAACAACATGGCGAATTCTATGCAAGGGGTCCCGCGGTGTATGTAGATAGAAAACGCTCATTCTACGTGATAAAAACATAACGCTTCATTATGTAAAGTCTTTGTACACCTCTGAAGACACAGTTATGTATATTATATTGCATTTCTGTCAATAGATCCTCCAAAAAAATGACACACAGCACCTTTAAGGCTCCACTTTTATTCATTTGGAAAAGAAAGACCTGTACATTCTTAAAAAATTACCTTTTGTGACGAGACAGAAGTTTCCAAAACACTAAGGTGAAGAAAATAATTACAAGATAGGTGAACACTTTTTAGGAAAACACACAAACTCACAGTGTCAGAGAGGACTTCGCTGTTAGCGGGTAATATGTGCTCCGTTCGGACAAAAGGAAGCAGCGGAGAGAGAATCTCTTTGAGCTCCTCCAGGTCCAGATCTCTTCTTTTCACACCACGCTTATTCACACTATGCGCAGTCCCAGACAGCAGGTTAGGCTCTGGGGGAAACGCATAAACACACACACACAGTCAGTCACGCACGCACACAGGCAGGCACCTAGATTCACACACGCAGACGTTAACTTGGAAAGTTCTCAGAGGAAAAGGTGTCCAACTTTCTAAACCCACACTATAGATTAGACAAAGATGGGTGGGGGGTGTGTGTGCTTCCAGAGGATTAGCGGTATCAATATGCAGCTCTGCTGACGGCTGCCTTGCCCTTGAGCGGGGAATTTAAGCTTGGGGAGGCTGCAATGAAACCGATCCCAAGATCTAAACCTCGGCCAACAAATCTGGATCACAAATAACCTAATCATACATGCATTTGGATCATACATATCCATGTACATAAACTAAACCCCTGTTAACGCCAAAAGGAATGTGTGATACTGCTCCGCTACATCCATTAAAAATGTGTTTGGTGGGAAAACCACTCAGAGATCATGTTTGTGGTTTGGCAACAGCGGTAAACGTTCAAGATAGTGTTAGTCGGTGGTATATTTGATTCTGTTGGGTACACAGAGCATTTGGAGGCTGCGTCTGAGGCCGCCAGCCATATGCTACGGTTCTGTATTGCAGAACACTTGGCCTGATTTCTCAGCGCTGAGCCAGTCAGAGTCATTACTACACATTAGGAGGATTGGGGAATAAATCTTTATACTGCCGTGATTCAGATTCTACGACAAGAGGAGAAAACGGGGACAAAGTCAGTGCCACAAAACGTCCGGCCCAGGAAATGTGTGCATTAAGTTGATGAGAATGCATGTGTAAGTGTGTTAAAAAAACACATAATGAAAAATCAATGCATTGATGAGGGAACTTAAAGTGATAGTTCACCCAAAAATGTCATCATTTGCTCACCCTCATGTCATTTAATACCTGTATAAATTACTTTGTTCTGATGAACACAGAGAAAGATATTTGGAAGAACGTTAGTAATTTTCAATTCTGTGACATCATTGACTGCCATAGAAGGAAAAATAAAATAGTAGTCAAAGGTGCCCCAGAACTGTTTGTGTTCCTTTATTTTTCAGAATATCTCACTTTGTGTTCAACAGAACAACAAAATATATATTTTTTCCTACTACGGAAGTGGATGATGTCACAGAACTGAAAATTCTTACAAATATCTTTCTTTGTGTTTAACAGAACAAAGAAATGTATATAGGTTTGAAACAACCTGACAGTGAGTCTCATCAGAAATGATGACAGAATGTTTATTTTTGGGTGAACTATCCATTTAATAATCATTCATAATGACTATAATAGTATTTAATGCATAACAGAGGCTGTATAAGATTACATGCTCTCACAGACAGACATAGACATGTAAGACTAAATGAAAAATTGTGCATTATTTAAATTAAAGCTTATGCAGAGTTCGGTTTTCTGTCCATTTGAGTAATAAGTAGCTCAGTTGTATTCCTAAATACATAGTATATGACACATTTAAAGTGATAGTTCACCCAAAAATCATCATTTACTCCCCCTCTTGTCATTTCAAACCTGTATGACTTTCTTCCTACTGCAGAACAATAAGATATTTTGAAGAGTGTTGTCAACTGGCCCCACTGACTTGCATTGGTTTTGTGTCCATACAATAGAAGTGATTGGGGGCCAGTGCTGTTCGGTTACCAACTTTCTTCAAAATATCTTCTTTTGTGTTCTGCGGAAGAAAGTCATGAAGGTTTGAAATGACAAGAGGGTGAGTAAATAATGACAGAATTTTCATCTTTGGGTGAACTATCATTTTAATGAACCTGCATGAAATCGCATCAATTACTCGTTCATGACGTTAAGCTGGAGTTTTGTGGCTTTTAGTAAATGTGTTAGCTTTTATGATATCTATATAGCCTAATACTAAATGTTAACTTGTAGTGAGCACTTAAAATGTACACTATCTCTCCCTCTTCAGAGCATAAATAACAAAAATACTGACTCATGTCTGACTCATACAACGCTGACTTATTTTGTCCAATGAAATGTGGATGTCCCTTCGCCAGAATACCACCTACTTCTAACTACAATAGCAAGCAGCAAATCCTTTTCATGGCTGTGATTTAATCCAAAGGCTATTGAGTATGTAAAAAAGGGACATGCACAGATGTGTGGTACCTCTATCTGCCATCCTCTTGATAAGCTGGTGTTCACCCCACTTCACCACATACTTCAGTATGTCATGCTCACTGGCCTGTGTACAGAAGAACAACAGTACTTGTTAATATTACTGAACTCAGCTAGTATTTCTAGACTGGACCCAGGTGTGTGCACATGGAAAAATATTATATTTAATACAAGAGCAGGCATAACAAAACAAGGCTAAAGTATGGTAGCAGGTCTTGCAGGTGTCAGGTGAAACCGGAGCAAAATTATTCTACTGCTATATCATCTACAATTTGGAATATTGCGCAGCTGAAATCTCATTTCATTAAAAAGTCAGGAGCCAGCCCAGGTTTAAAGGAAACAGATTAACCCTTGACTTCAGCTAAATGACACGTTTTAATATGCAGCCAGTGTGGTCGATTTTATGTCTGCAAAATTTCACAGATGGCTTTAAGGCTGGTACACTCTGCCCCAAAAATCTCTCAAATGGTTGTTGGGGTTTGTAGGATCAGATTTTTAAACCTTTCAGTGTTTCTTTGGGCAGTGCAATGGTTGTGTTCCAAAACCTAGAGAGCTGGCATGTTTTCTACACACTATAGTCAGCAACCGCACACGTGAGAGTTGGTTTTGGCTCCAAGTGTTTTTCTCACCAGGGATGCATGTTTTGGCCAAATCCTAACTTTAGGACATTATTAATAGTGTCATTTGTTGGTGTTTGTTGAGTGTAAATTAGCCATAAGGCTTCACTGTTAAAGTACAAACTGAAAATCCCCTAAAAAGAGTGAGAAGACACTTGGCTTTCCAAAAAACTATCAATATTTCTCGTTGTTGTGTTGTCATTAATCTCCTTGCACAGTCAGGCTCGAAGTGCTGAATCAATCAGTTAATCCCCCTTGTGACACAGAGTATATCAGTCAAATCAACTTAATTCACTTTTTGTTTACAAGCTCATAGTCACCAGAGGCATTTGTTAATTTCAACAAGCTTGACCCCAGGTTATTGAAGTATTGTAAATGTTGAAGCATATGGAAGAGTCGAGGCACTAGCAGACTTCTCTGCGTCAGGCCAGATGTGGTTGCAGCTCTCACTAAAAGCTCACGGGGAGAGTTGGATGGGGTCATCTGATATAGATGACTCATTCATCCAAAAACAAAACCAGGTGACCTTTAAGAATTGAGAACCCCGATCAGCAAAGATTGATCAGCAGACTGATACTGACACTGTTGCCTGAAATAGAGAGGGCTGAAGGGCCTGCAATGATTTACGGATTGAAATAAACACAAATGTCCCAATAGTGCAATATGAGCTGGTTACCTTGAATAACCCCATCTGGGTTTCCAAAGAGAAAATAAGCTTGAGCTTAAGATCAAACGTACAGAACTGTGTTGTTTGAAACATTGAGTTAAAATGTAATTTAATTCAATTAGACAGTGAGGTTGTTGACATGTCGAACAAAATCGACCAAAGATCATCTTATAAAAATCTGACTAAGCAAGAATGGTTTGAGAAATGTCTTGAAAAATCAGTTTTGAGTCGCAATGTTGTTTGTTTGTTTGTCAACATCAGACCTGCAAACTCGAAAGAGAAAACTTTGTCACACCAGCCACAATTTGCTGGTCAAAATTGATTAAGTCTTTTGGCCTCCATAGGCACCTATGGAGCAGCAGCTAATCACATGATATATGACCTAGGTGGCGCTTATACGGAAATGAGAACCGTGCTGCTGGCATAATGAGTCGGTCTAATTTTGAGCTACAGGAAAAAGAAGTGAAAAATATGGATTTTATTAGAATTTGAGATTTTCATAAAAAATAAGTACATTGCCCTCGTCTCACGATCCCAATGCTCCAAGTCTTAATTAAACATCTAAAATGATCTTTATTTGTCTACGTTTTCTGAGAGGTGCACCTCTCTAAGTCTTTACTAATACAAAGGATGCATGTCCATCGCGCTTGCGCATCTGATATTTTGGTTTTGAAACATGCAGGATTGAGAAAATAAAGTGCGGGAATGATGTTAAAAGAGTTATTAAGAGAGATAAAGTGCAGGACCTGATTGATGCGAGTTATAGGAGCTACAAAAAGAAAAAAAGAGTTACTAAAAGCTTTCATAAAAAAGAAAGTTCAAAAAGCAGACACAAGCAATACAAAAGTAATCCACGTGACGACATATTAATGTATTATGAAGCAAATTGATTGGTCTCTAAAATAATTGTTAAATATCATCTCTAAGCTACAGCTTCTGCGACTAAAACTTCGGACGACTATGAATCGCACCTAAGGGCAGGGCCCAGTTGCAAGAAACCCCCTAGGGCAGAGGGGGGCAAACTACGGCCCACGGGCCATATACGGCCCGCTGAAAACTTTGAGCCTCGAGGGAGTTTTTTTACAAATACTGCATTTGAGTAATGTTTTGGTTCTGAACTACTAATTTGATGCAATACAAGCGAACGCCAATAGGCGGCAGTATAAACGCACGCAGTACAGTTAGGGCCTAACGTAGAATTAGAATGCATTGGTAATAACTCGGACGTTAATGAGTGAAAATGAGTGTGGCGAAAAAAAGATAAGTGGACTCTGAAAAGTCAGTTTGAGAAAATTAGCTTATTGCGGAGAACAATCACCAGGCGCGTTGAAGTTATTGATGAGGAGCTGCTCTCCGAACTAAAAAAGAAAGCGGACGGCTTCAGTCTTTTTTCTATCGCACTGGATGAAAGTACTGACATCGCAGGCACTGCTCAACTTTTGATTTTTGTCAGAGGAATGAACGAAAATTTCGAAATAACAGAGGAACTTCTTGGGATGGAATCAATGATGGGAACGTCCAGGGGCGTTGATTTATATGACAGTGTGTCCGTCTGCCTGGGGAAAAATAACCTGCCATGGGGAAAGCTGACTAGTGTCACAACGGATGGATCTCCAAACCTAACCGGTAAAAACACTGGACTGCTAAAATGGTTACAAGACAAAGTAAAAGACGAATGCCTGAACTCAGAAGAACTAATATTTCTTCACTGCATCATATAAGAAGCGTTGTGTAAAAGTGTGTTGAAGCTAGAAAATGTTGTCAAAGTGGTTGTGAAGCTTGTCAACTTTACACGGGCAAGAGCGCTTAACCATCGGCAGTTCATTCAGCTACTTAACGAAACGGAGGCAGAGCACCATGACCTCTTATACCACTCAAATGTGCGCTGGCTAAGTCTCTGCAAAGTGTTTCACCGTGTCTGGGAACTAAAAGGTGAGATAGCAACGTTCCTCAATACAGTTGGTAAAACTGACGACTTTCCCGAATTACAAGACACATATTGGCTGACCGACCTTGTGTTCGGTGTCGACACACTGAGGCATCTGAACGATCTCAATTTGAAACTTCAGGGAAAGGACGTTTTTGCGCACGAACTGTACAGCAACGTGAAAGCGTTCAAAGCCAAACTTGTATTGTTCTCCAGATATATATCCAGTTGAGATTTTGCTCATTTTACAACACTGGGCTGACTAAGCTCACCAGCAATAACACAGTCTTACATTGAGAGGTACAGCAGCACTTTGAGCGACTCGCATGCAGAATTTTCCCTTCGCTTCACAGACTTTGCAAAAATTGAGACTGAGCTTGAACTTGTCTCACGCCCCCTATCTTTTGACAGTGAGAATGCACCACCAGACACACAACTGGAACTCATTGACATCCAGTGTGAAGTTTCAGACAACACCAGTTATCCAGTTTTATGCTTCACTGGATGAAATTATTTTCCCAAACATTAAGAAACATGCCCAAACAATGCTTGTTTTATTTGGATCCACAGTGTGTGAACAAACCTACTCAATCATGAACTACAACAAAGCCCACCGCAGATCAAACCTAACAAACAGCCACTTGTCAGCTATCCTGAGGATCTCTACATCAAAGATCACTCCAGACTTTGACACCCTTGCAAGGAGAGGGGACCAGGCTCATTGCTCACATTAACACTGTCATAACCATGGCTTGGAAAGGCAATTACTAAGGTTTTCCTGAGTTTTTATCAGACATAGTTTTATGATGACTGATATGTACATAGTAATAGAAGTGCAGTGAGATTATATCTGTTGTAAATATGACTCAATAATAGATATTAAATAAGAATTGTTGTTTAATGTGTTAATATGACACATTTTTCTGTCAGGTAATATATTTTCCATGTATACCTCCAGTTTAAATAAATGTTCTATTATCAAGGTTGTAGCATGCGGCCCTTCACTTGGTTTGCAAAACTTGATGTGGCCCTCTGGTCTAAAAAGTTTGCCCCCCTCTGCCCTAGGGTAAGAAAATTCTAATTGTAACAGTATTGTTACTAAGGGTCTTCTTACCCTAAGGGGTTTCTTAGAACCGGGCACTTGCAAAGGGGAAATTTGCAACTTTATGTTACAGTTGGAGATCGGCAACTGTATCTCATAACAGCCGTTTCGATCACACGGGCGAACTGAATAATATATACTGTATATATATCATTCAACGCCATTTTCTCTTTATCCGAGACGACACTTTGCGTTCGTCCCTTTCAGCAAAGCTTTTCACGGGCGCAAAAATGACATTTACAACGCAGGCGCTATGATGTTGCCTGTATCTGTGTATTGAATGTTCAAAATATGACACCTGAGGACTTACGTTTTATAAATCACCAAGGACCCCCCCAATCTGGGTAAAAACTCTTGGGATCTATACGATTCACAAGAATGGCATAATTTGGATTCAAAACTGCAAATTTCACCGAAAAGCGGCTAGTTTGCTTGTATGCATCGTTCTTCAAAAGATATTTTTGTGTTCTGTTGAAGAAGAAAAGCCATACAGTTTTGGAATGACATGACGTAACCGATAAAAAAATCATTTTGGGGTAAAAATGCTGTGCATAATACAGTAATCAGGCAATGTGTAAGATTATGTAAAGTTGTGCAAGATTGTTAATATAAATACACAGAGAATCACACTGGGAAATGACTCATGTGGGTGTACAGTCACCTGCAGATAATCGGACTGAATGGCTGCCAGCAGGTGCTCCTTGGTAAGCTCGTACAGGACATCGGAGGTCATGACCTGGCTGAAATCTTCACACAGGAAGTGCGTGGCCTGTCGATGAACCCATTTAGAGCCGTAGGGCTGTGAGCTCCACTTTAAAATGGCCACAACAGAGTCCAGCGAGATGCTCTCTGCCACAATGTCTTCACAGCCTAACAGAAACAAACAATGACATCGGGTTATATTTTGGGATAGGGTTTGGCATATTGATCTCACTTAAACATGCAAATCTTTGTCCAAACCTGTAAGTTAAGATTTATAACAAATGTGGGTGGTCGAGAGTTCTTGGAACAGAGAACCACTCCACCTGCCCAAGATTATCCTAACTTTACTCGACAATACTTGAACATGAAAAATAAAGTACTTAAATACTTCAAGAATTTCTTCAAACACATTATATGCAGATAAGTGTAACATATAAATGGAAATGTATGCATTTCAATGTCAAAGTGAAAACTGATGAATAATTTATCCAGTTATTCACAACAAAACACAGCTTTATCCTGCTTTCACAACTGTGCCCGGAATTGCTGATTTTTTCTATTTTGTCTCTTTCATTCGATACTTCATTCTCTCCTTTTTCAAACATCAAAAGACAGAATGTCAAAAAAGGCACTGAGTGCCGTTTAATCAGTAAATGTCGCCGTTTGTGTTATGCGTTAATTTCAGCAATATTATCTATATTATGTATTATTATAAAGCTCCGTTAGCAGGTAAGATCAGCCATTCAGTATAATGGTCTAATTTTCAGCCTGTTCCTCACGCAAAGCTGTCGAATCACTGCAGAATACTTGACATATATTTGCAAAAACACCATCTACTTGTATTTGAATGAAAACAGCATTCTCAGATATTCCCAGGCATCCTAACAACCCTATAGGTGTTTTACGGAAGAGATTAATTAATTTGACTCAAATTAGGAGTATATCTCCAAATTTACATTAGGTTACGCGTACATACTGAGCTGTACAATTAAATATTTAATTGAATGACATATCAGAGCACAAGTGTGTGAACAAAAAAAACAATATCTATACAATCCAGTAAAGCTATATCTTTATTTTTCATATCTGCGTATTGCCAGTGAAATGTAAAGGTGTATTGTTGAAGTTTGAGATCTAATCATATTGTCTTCTCTTCCTCTTATGTCTCTTTATTACACGGCTCATATGAATGCTTGATTCTGATTGGCCAGTCGCGACATTCCAAGGGTTGTTATTTTCAAATAACAACTGCTCAAAACTAATAACACCCTGTAACCCGGATGCTCCAAATCATTTTGAGAGGGGCAGTTTGATATTACACAATTATAAATATGTGTTTTAATAACATGACATTATATTTACAAATGATTAAACCAATTTGCCTGTTTGTAACGTTTGAACGTCGTTTCTTACTTTAAAACCGAAACTAAACGGGTTTTCCTCGCGGAAGGACTGCATTCGGTAAAAATGAGCTAATAAAATATTTCAAATTCACATTTTATGTCCAGTTTTTTTCTCATGTGGCAAGTAGCCGTGTAATAAGCGGGATAATGTACAAGCAGCCGGCTGTTATCGCGAAATAAGCCCCTTCAGTGTGATACAAGACCCTCCGCTTCGCGTCAACTGCCTGTACATTATTCCTTAGATATACCTCCTGAGAAGAGCAGCAGTGCATCTGTTAGCCTGCATGACTAGAAACAGCAACGAAATGTCAAAGCATTCACTCATAAACCCGTCCCTGTAAATTATAATCACCGATCGTCACCGATAATCAATGCCCTGAGCCTCATATTAGCCCCTCTGGAGAATGTCACCTAGCATCCAGAATGCTCATCATTCATTATTGACTTTGAAATCAATGTGTACATTGTTCGCGTTGAGCATGAATATCGGGCTACAGATCAATGTGAGTTAATGAAAGTTAATGATTAGGAGCGTGTCGAATTTACACCACCAGGCTGACTGTATAATTTACATAAAAGTAGTTAATAAATACTCAGACCTGAGATGAACACGAACAGTCTAACATTAGACACGCAATGCAAAAACGCTTGCATGACAGTAAAACTTTGGGTGGGGAACAACAAATATTGTTTGGGCAAAGGTACTTTGATGCCAACTGCAAGACTTGATGATACAGTAATAAGAATTTGGTGGATTCCATCAATATGTTAAGTTGCATTTGATTCTTAATTCTTAGATCTATAAACCTAAAACATGTTTTTTGTAAAACAGCCTTTTAAAACAATTGTGTGTGGAAACACAACAGAAACAATATTATTTATTCAAATTCTGCAGCTCAAACACCATTTACATGCGACAGCTGAAAATCTACATTCAACACATTCACAGAGAAGAACAAATTTCATTTGTGTATTTGTGTATGATAATATAGCCTTTCAAAATAAATCAAAATATATATGAAACATACTTCCCACACAGATGTACTCCTCATGAGTTAGTGTGAAACTGACCTTATTAGTGGTTTGATCTTGTAACCCAAAGACTTAAACTCCCCTCTCACAAAGATCCTCTAAATGAGGGTTCCCTGATGAGCACGCCCGCTAAACTCCACAGTGAAAGGGTACATTTTAGGGGTGTGTCGAGACACTTATCCCATGAGACGGGATGAGACACGAGACTGGGTTCACGAGAACGAGACAAGACTTTTTTAAAGAAATCCTCAATGATGAAATATATAGGGAAAAAGTCTTTTATTCACCTTAACACAAAATGCAAAAAAATGTAGGCATAAAATCAACTTGTACTTTATGAAACACTAAACTTCTATTTTAATGAATTATATTATGCAGTAATAATATGTAAACACTGCAAAATGTTTTGTCACAAACTCAAATGACAGGCAGTAATTGCACAAATGCATGCTTTGTTTTCTTAACAGGCGTAGCTTTTAGTAAAGAGCTGCTTGTTTTCTCTATATGATTTTGCATAGTGCTCGTGTTAGCAGAGGTGGCGATCATTTCACACTGTCAATCCTCCTTCCTCCACCTTTCACCGGTGGGAAAGTAGCAACGCGGGATGGAAAATCACGTTGTCTATGAATGGCCGGGCAGGTCACTGGAGCTCACAGCAGCACGCACATACTTTGTGCAGTTATAAGCGTGTTCTGTACAGTAATGAAAACAGGTTGCACCACAACAAAATGTGCACTCACACAAATGCTCCCAAATATATTTTGAGGTCGCACAGGTTAAATTTAGGGATCATATGTGACTAAAATTGTCGCAATTTTGAGCCCAGCACTCCATCATGGCAATTGCGTAAGGAAATTGTGTTCTCGCGAGACACATCGGATCTCTTCACACCCCTAGTAAATTTATATTACTTGATTCTAGACATGCCCGGTTAACCGAAAATATATATCTCACGTGATTTATGCACAATTTGTGAGTGCAGTACGGTAAAATGCTGCTGCATCCGAAAGCCAGAGGGCGCTCTCGTGTAGAAACTCCAAATATGCACTGCAGAAGAAGACCATAACACATGTAGTTCTAGGAAATGCCTAAGGACATGTTTTCATCACTGATCCTCAAGCCTCCTCAGGTATTTTCATGATAATAAAGTATATTTATAATGATCATGTTTGACGGGTGTTGCTTTATAAAATGCACGTTATAAGTGACTCAAACTCGCACTGCTTTTAGATCGAGCAGCATTTCTACTGATCCCAGAGCCGTGCTTCACGGACAAGCTACGCATCAATAAAATAATCGATATTTTGCATTATCGCAGCCAACTCGGTTTCAGCAGGATTTAGTGGTAACCGCGGTTAACCGGGCACATGTCTACTTGATTCATGTCTTGGGATTAAATTGCATTCTTTAAATTAATCTTTTAGATATTAAAATATGTAGCGTTACAGATGTTGGTTAACATTGTGTGTGTTAACCTTGAGGGTGATGCCATTGAAGCATTCTCAACATTATACAAAAGCAGATAGGTGTGCTTCTTCCTTATTATCACTATAGGTCATCATGTACTCTCGATTCATGTCTTGTTTGTTCAAAGTAATGTAACCAACAAGAGTTCATCCTTAGAGCTGAAAGATGTGTTGAAATCTTTAACATTATGAAAAAAAGTGTTGAAAAAGATTCTGGAAGGGACTTAGGGGGAGTACTTGATGGTGGGTGTGAGAACTCTTCCAGTCATGAATAAAATTTATATAAAAAAACAAAAACATTTCTTTGTATAATTTCCAAGACAGCAGATTTGACATTGCTTTATTTAACTGTGTTCATTTAAATGTGAAATTTAATTCACATGTCCTTTATTAAATACTTTGGCCAATTGAATTAAGTTTTCATTAAAATGAAAAACTTGCAGCGCAAGCTTAACACATCTTACCATGTTTAAAGATATTTCATGGAATTTTGTCCCAAGGTCCACTTGGGCCTTGTGATGAGGTACAAGAGTCAATGCTAAACAAAAACCTTGGAGATCTGGAGCGGAAACTCTGCATGTGGGAGTTATACTGGGGAACAGCTTGTGTGATGAGAAATAAGGATGGTAAAAATACAGAGGATGAGAAAAGGACATCTGATTTCTACTTGTGCTGCCTTAAAGTGATAGTTCACCCAAAAATGAAAATTCTGTTACTCACCCTCTTGTCATTTCAAACCTGTATGACTTTCTTCTGCACAACACGAAAGAAGATATTTTTAAGAATTTGACCGAATGTTTACTTTTGGGTGAACTATCACTATCAGTTTTTAATTACAAACAACGAGGCTTGGCTTTAAGTCATTTCAACCTACTACTTCAGTTTTTCATTGTCTTTACTTCAACTAAGCAATTTGAGCTTATTTTTTATATGTCACGCTTGCCAAAATGTAAAATTTTAGGTCAAAATGACTTGTAAATCCAAGTTGATGGCAGAATTTTTTTTGACAGTGATTTCATGTGAAGCTGATGATAAATGTGTCAAATTCAAAATCACAAGCAATACAGCACTCTATACATAAACACATTCAACATAAACATCACATTTTCTCTCAGGAAGCGCATTTTATCAGAGACCTGAAGCTAACAACAGGGCGATGTGGTGGGAACTACCTAATGGAAGTCTTGGGCTCATTTTACGGTCTAGTACACCTGATATAAGCAGGAGAGCAGAGAAACGCAGGAGGGCTGCAGGGACAGTGAAGGACTGATCATTAGGGCATCTATTAGCCTTGAACAAGTGCAGTACCCCAATTAACCAGCCAGAGCCCCCAAGCTTGATACAAGGGGAAGACAGAGTAAAAGGTTGCAAGGAGGAGGAGAGAGAGAAGGTGAGCGGGCGAACGAGAGAACTGGCAGAATGCTGAGAGGAAGAAAAATGGGTAAAGGAGACAAGATAAGGAGGGTAATGTCAAAAAGGACAGAGATAGCAGAAAATTTGCCGAGTCTATATGACCGAACTTGAAGGATGAAATTTACGGACAGATACAGAGATGAAAATGAGACGTGTTGAGTGGAGGAGCCCTTGTGAGGTGGTGGGTTAAAATTCTGCATGACCTTTCAGACAAGCTGTAACAGACAGAATCATTACAGAGCAGACAGTTTTCTCATAGGCTTAATGGAAACACCACCAGCAATCTGTGTTAATACTAATCAGAACGATGCCTTCAGGCCAGGAGTTTTTTTATATTTTTTATTGAGTTTGGAAGGCACTCTAAAGGGCGTCTGACTGAGCTACTTGAACAAGCATCACCATAGAAGTGTTGTCATTTTAAAGAGAACTATCCAAAGACATACATTATAGATTTAACCTTCCTATGAACAGTGGAGCGTTACTGAGGCAATTGTTTTGTTACCCAGAAAACTTTAGGTCTGTACGCTGAAGACAAAAAAAAGCAGCTTTATCATTTGTATATTTATAAGAGAAAACCAACTCACTTTAGAGTTTAAATGGATTCTTAAGATTTATTAATATGTTTTCACCATTTCCTTTCACTCTAGTAACATACGCCAAAAATAAAAGTATATATATATACAGTATTTATTAAGCGTAGAATCAATTTAAGCACGAAAGCCAAGCCCGCATGGAAAGAAATAACAAGGTCACAAAGAGCGGGGACATGCTTTATGGACATCTGAAAAGATCCTACCGCCCAAATTCCATTGTTAGCCAATAATAAAATATCAAAGCATCCATTCAACATAACGAACAGTGACACAAAACTGCAAGCTGAACAAAGAACGCAAAATATAAATGGGTTTTAAGTTCTTGAATAATTTCACTATCACCAGATGTCTCCATCTCAAATGAGAAGCAATGCATTTTTAAAGCTGCTAAGCAGAAGAAATGTGCATGGTTCTCTGTAGCTCAACCCCCCCAAGCACTCCCATGCAGCATTACATTTGCACTACAGAGCAGACCTATGGCACGCCAGGCTGTCAGTTAATGTCATCATCATAGGTGCACTGTCGCGTTCCGCTCTGTCACTGTCTGTCAGTTAAATCAGTCACCGCACTAACCCCTACCAAAAAAACATTCTTTAGCTCCAAGTCGACCTATTTTCATCACACTTAAATGTTCTTGTGCCAAAGCAGAACTCTACCAGATATCTGGATCGTCATATTGTTTGCCCTTTTCCACCTTGTTAGATCCTGATCCTTCAAAAATATCACTCCTTTGTCACTGGTTCATATCAAAGGTAAACTGCACCCATATTAAAAGAGAGCTGCACCCAGTCAGCCAAGATAGAAATTCTTAGTGACACCTTTTAAAATTTAAGTGTCCATATTCTACCATTTTGTGACTTATATTTTTTATATTGTATATCAATTTGGTTTTATAAAAGCAATTATTTCTGTCTTTGACCCCGTTTAGTATGCTAATGCACTTTAAGACCTCTATATGCAAATATGATTTTGAACAAGATTATACTGTAAGGTTATACAATGTCATTGTATCATCCATTTGGGCCCAGTTATGATTTTACTAGAGATGCACCGATACAGTATATCAGTATCGGCCGATAGTTTAAAAACAGCCGATGATCATGGCCGATATATCCTGTCAATAAAAAGAGGACAGGAAAATACAATGAATTTGTGCTCTGTATTAAGAAAATACTAAGAAACATCACCAGTTTGATGTTCAATATAAATATGATACAATATTAATATGATACAAATATAATACAAATATTACATGAATGAATCACATTTAAAACGTTAAGAAATATTAATTTAAACTTCAGAATTTAGAAAATGTAAGTTAATATAACCACCATACTATCAGTATCGGCATCAGTGTCGGCAGATATCATTCTGAATAATCCGGTATTGGTGGAGAAATTTAGTATCGGTGCATCTCTAGATTTTAAATTTTTCATTTCACATTTCCTCATTTGAAAGTCAATTCAGTCAAGTCTCTCCTATGTGTCCTCACTTTGAAGTAGCATTGGGAAGTTGATCATTTCAGGCTTTCCTCATTAAAACATGCAAATAAACTTCATTTCCCAACTCAATACAATTAATACATTTCTCCCCCCTGTAAGCATCCTCTTTGGTTCCAGACACACCTTAATAAACTGCTGGCTCAACAGCAAGTAAACACTGGCAATGAACATGTAAACAATGACATCACAAATATGTTCATTAGCATGTGATGTATTCCAGCACCACAGTCCCACAAAATCCTGTGGGGAAACACTGCAATAGCACTACTGTCCCATTCCTACCATGATATTTATACACACAAGTTAAGAGTTTAACATATGAAGTTAACAAGCTCCACAGCTGAAGGAGCTGATTTCCTGCGGTTAGTGATTTTTCACTGTTCCAGACCAAGGGGCAGCTTTTATCAACGCGTGTCTGCCCGGTCAGCACATTAATTATCTTTGCCGTGTACCAACCCCCCCCTCCACCAGCAGCTGACTGGGTGTTAAATGACTGCTGCGCCTCCATTTCCTAGAGGTCACAGACACGTTCATATCCCACCGGAGGCTATCAACACACATGTTCTAAAATGACCTCGCTGATTGCTCCATCTCGGGCCTTTTTTTGACTGACAGGTAACTGACCAGCCCTTACAAAACCAATAAAATACAATGACGTCAGTAATATCCACTAATAAGTAAACTCTCATGCAACCCTAGGATGACAATCAGTATTTGCAAGTTTAAAACTGAATCAAATTACACTAATCACCTGAATGCTCTGTGGTAATTTGACTGAAGGGAAAGTTCACTGTTCTGAAGATAAGGTAATCAAAGCAATCAGATAAAGTAATCAGATCCAAATATAAAATATCCAATTATATATATATATAATTGGATATTTTATATTTGGATCAGATTACTTTATCTGATTGCTTTGATTACCTTATCTTATATATATATATATATATACAGTAGTATATGAATGAGATAACAGTTAAAAAAAAATCAAAATCATGTTTTTTATTATGTTAACATGTCTTTACTGTGTTTTATTGTGTTAGTTAGCTGTATTTATTTGTTATTATGGCTTAAATCAAAACAAACCAACTTGAAATTTTTTAAAATCGCAGTTATCTCAATTTGGAACCAAACTCTTCATATATCCAATCACAAAAGAGCTGCTGATAAGTACCAGATGGTAGTGGTAGCTGACATGTATTCGAAGAAAAATCTGATCAAATTAAATCATGAGCTATTTGTAATTAATTGCCATATGTCTCATGTCACTAGAAAAAAAATGAAAAAGAAAGTCTGCTGTCGACAAAGCAAGTAGCACAGCATGTTCTGGAAGAAAACGAGCCCTACTGAGCTCATCATTCAGTTATGCTGACAGGGCTGAATCTGATCGCTATCTGTTACAAAACGTCACTGACCAACAGGTCATAAGGATCAGCTGACACTGATGCTGCAGACCTGTGCAGGGGAGCAGTGTCTGAAACACTGCTCTTCACATGAAGTAATCAGAAGGATGGGCGCCTCTCTGAAAACATCTACTAGCACAGCACAGCTGCAGCCCATCATTTCATGAAAACAGATGAACTGCCCATACACAATAGTGGCTGATGAAACAAAAGTATACAAAAAGCCTGTAAATGTCTACCTGAAAAAGTGCTGCTTCTGATGAGTGAATATCTTTACATTTAAAACCTAAAATTAGGCTGCTGACAAAAACTGCCAGGTTTGGCAAAGCTGCTGAATGAACTTGATGTAAATTAAGTTCATTCAAGAAGTAATTTAGATACCACAAAATTCAATGAATTCCTTCTCTTAGGAGTAGGGCTCGTTTTATATCTCCAGGAGAGTTTGTAGGTTCAATTCATTTCTGTGATGCAGTTCAAATTGTCTGGCGTAACAACTAAAATTAACATATTTCTGTTAATCAGTATGTATTGTTATATTGTCAAATTGGTGCATTTATTGCATTGTTTTTAGATTTACTTGCCAAACTCTCTGATCTAAATGCATGCTGCTGTGAATAATAAATACACTGAAAAGAGTAAATTGTGATATACATAACAAGAATGTACAAGGGCACAGTAAGCCTTTCTACTTAAATGGGACCATTAATACAAGTTACAATGGATAAGAAATTAAAAGGAGAGCAGGGGTTGCAGCCCTTTGTAGTTGGGCACATATGGGAATCACTCACAAACAGTCATCCCAACATGAGGCGAATAAACTACAGCAACCGCACCCTGTTCCTCCGGTCTTGACCTGACAGCTTGAGACTTAATCAGGCAGTAAACAAAGCAGAGGGAGTATAAAATGATGGCAAGAGAGAGAGAGTGTGAGGACAAGACTTGAAAAGCATACAGAAAATGTAAAAATGTGAATAAGAAGAGGCTAAGACTCACCCTGAGCCAGCATGCTGAACTCGAGGAAGAGAGCGATGTGGTAAAGCTCCATGGCCTCTTCTGCTCGGCTCATGCACCCTCTTCCAGCGACCAGAGCCTGAACTTCACCTAGACTGCCTTCGGATGGGCTCCCACGCAGAACCAGCGAAAGGTCCACCACGTCTGTGTACATGCAGTGCAGGACTACACGGGCATATTTTTTAGGTATTATGGATTCATCGAGGATAATCCGGGTGGGGGTCTGCAGAGTTCGCTCTGTGATCTCCTCCCCAGAGCGGATGCGCCGTTGCAAAAGATTGCGGAAGAATGGCGAGCGGGCTGAAAGCACAGCCTTGTGGGCCCTCAGCTCCTCATCAGGTGTGCTGTGGCTTACTGCTGCACTTCCAATTCCCCCACCACTCGGAGCAGGTGCGCCAGCTCCGAAAGCTTCCACCAGCTCTGAATCAGAGGAGAAACTAAGCAAAGAGTCAAAATACGGCATGTGTTCGCAAAGGCATCGCATGTCAGCTTCGAGGGAGTTGGGCGTACCGAACTCCTCGCTTAGCCTCACCAGAACGTCCACGTTCTGCAGCCTTGCATCTTCTGAGCCCAGCTCGCCTGTATAGAGGTAATGCAACAATGAGGAGAACATGGCCGTGTCCATGCCGGCCGTGCCAACATCCAACAACACCTCGGCCCCGTAACTTGGTGACGATGAAAGAAGAGTCTTGAAAAATGGGCAACGGGCTACAAGTACGGCGCGATGAGCAGGGAAGCATGAATCCTGGAAGATTAGGTCCACGTCAGTGCAGTACTTGTGCTGATAAAGGGTGGCCAAATCCTGCTGCAGGGTGCGAGCCTCGGGCCGAGCCAGGCCCGCCTGCAGACTAAGCTCTTTGAGTGCCGCCGTGCCCTCGTACTCCTCCACCAGGGCGTTAACGTCACGCACGTCCCACCCCGAGAGGAGCTCGCGCATCTGCCGTGCATGATCAGCCGACCGACTGGACTTGCGTCGCTTAATGAATCTCCTCTTGAGGGTTGCCAAACCAGAGCTCTTTTTCTTCTTGTCCTGAGGTTTTTCAGGGCCATGTTCTAGGCTGTAGAGCTTGGACTCGCCGCCATAACCCTGTGGTGCATAGGAGGAGCCTAGTGACAGAAGAAACACAGCGTGTTGAGACTGGAGACCTTAAAAGTTGTCAGCAGGAAAGCTTTTTGCTGAGTTTATCACTGAAGTTTATACCAAGTAAGTGCAACAACAAGATATTTTGTAAGTGTTATATACTTGACTTTTAATGACATTGTACAGATGGAGAAAATGCAATGCAGCTCTGAAAATTACACCTAAATTGAAATACAAAAAAAGCAATCTTCACTAAAAGTTCACTAAATTGCATCTCTACAGAAGAATTAGGCACAAAACAGGAAGAAACTGAGAAACACTTAAGAGATTTATCCACTGGTGAAATGCAAGTGATTTTTCGGCTGTTTTTATATTTTTTTATTATTTATTCACTGACTTTACAAATTATGGAAATTAAACAAAACTAAGATTCATCTCGAAGTTTAGAAGTGCCCCCTACACTTACATTCTGATCAGCTTTTGACATTGCACTGGATATAAACAATTCCAATTTGTAATGGAAAGAATGCATCCACAAACTACTTTACCAATTTAAACCTCCTCCATTTAAATCTCAAAATTTTGACCTGCCCAAAAAGGGAAACTATGAAGTCATCTAATGTCCTCCCCAGCATAGCCCATATCCATCACCCTGACGACACTTCATGTTTCTATCCAATGTTCCATTTCTCATCACAGGCCCACTGTCATGCATGGTTTAGCATTTTGAAAGCACCATTATTTTACTGATCTCGCAGACAGCAAAGATATAAAAATATGCACATCAGAATATGCAGTTAAATCCAGAACTCTGTGGGGTACGAGACAAAAAAACCCCGAAGCTACTGCTGACAGTTGTGATACAATTTCCAACCCTTAAATAAACGAATATAGACAAGATGTTACAGTGAAAGAATGTGAAAACTGTCCCAGCTGCTAAAAAATCATTTAAAAGACATTATTTTTTTGCTCTGTACTCTTGAACTGCATCAGAACATGCATATTGTTCCCTTTTTTAAACACAATGTAGGACTGTTTTATTTGCTAGTCAAAAAGGAACTCTTTGAAATACATTGCCTCGTGTCATAACAAAAAAACACAATCATTTTATTGTAATGTCAGCCACTGAATTCAGAAGCTGCAAAATCTATACTGCTAATGAACGTAACGAAAAGAAAAAAAATGTAAGACTGCATATACAGAGCTTTTTTTTTTTAAGGCTGTCAAGCATGAAACCCTTGCTGTTGGTATATATTCAGATAATCATCCTGTGTTGATAAGCTCAAAAATGTATTAAGATTCTTATACACAACTCTCTGTAATTACAAATGACTACATAATAGAATAAAGGCCATCCTTTCAGGAAGTTTACCTATAAAGGTCTGCTGGGTCTGTGAGTTACCCCCAAATCGAGGTGAGCACGAGTGAGGGTAGCTGGAGGCATTCACACCCATCCTCTCCCCCCTTCTTCCTCCACTTATTTACCCCGCTGGATCATTCCGTCTGAGCGTCAATGCACTGACTAGCTCACAGCTCCACTCAATCAGTCCTATATGAATGTGGCGATGCTGCAGCGATGTCAGTCATTCCTGAGAGAAAAAGGCAGGGAAAGAGTGAAACATGAGGAGTCAACAAGATGCAGACAGTCATCAAATTTGGACAAACATCAAGTTTTTTCACTATAAAACAACCTTGGCAAAGCTGAAGAATTGATAATGAGCTTTGATTTCTTTAAGGACAAGTGATTCATCAAGTGTTAATCTGATGTCGATTTAATTTACAAAAATGAATGCTTTTCTAGTTTCTTTATATGATCTACTACACAATGTGAACTCTTCTTGTTCTAACCTGAAAAGAGAGACTAATGAAAAGAACAATACAAACACACAAATCAGACTGCATATGTAGAGCTTTGATGTTGACTTCAGCTTTTGAAGGCCATTAGAATACTGCTGGAGGATTTGGACTTATTTAAACCCTCCCACTGATGTCATGCTAATGCAATCTGACACAAAGGCACAACTGGCTTGTTTTCTCTAGCTAAACAATGTCTACAGTGCTTTACTTCTCTTTATAGTTCCCTCTAATCTCCAAACTTTGGCCTGCGACCCCGCTTTGGCCTTGAATTAGGGATGTTCCGATACCCTTTTTTCCTTCCCAATACTGATTCCGATACCTGGGCTCAGGGTATCAGCCGATACCGAGTACTGATCCGATACCAGGGTGTGTATCTGTATACAGCTGTATATACTAGCCCTGTGTGAATTGATATAATTATTTTATGGTGTGCTTTAGACTTATCCCTTAATAAAACATGAACAAAAACATACAGTAAATTAGAGAGTATTTTTATTATCTGACAGACATTTGACAGTAATATTATTTATTTTTCTTAAGTCGCAGTTTTACTGGCTGGTTGGTCCACTCTGAAATACTGCCAAACAGCGCTAGCACTGGGGATGGGCATTTTTCAATAATTTCATATTACAATATTTGAGCTCATAAAAATGAATATTCGTTTATTTAAATTAAGTGAAAAAATACAGTAATTTGTTTCGTTTTTATTTAGTCACAATTTCACATCAAGCTTATAACTATCATTAAATATTCATAATGAACTAATATTAGATCCTGTATATAGGGTTTTTAATGTTGAAAAGATTAGCAACGTTGGGAAAAAATACATAAAAACTGCATTTAAACCTGCGCAAAGCGAAATCATACAAAAACCAAACGTACAAAACAAAACACATATTGAAAGTCTGTGATATATGGTTATCTTCTTTATTTTGTTTAACATGTTATTGATAAGAAAAAACAAGCATAATACAGTAGGTCTATTTTACTCTGTTGAAAGTCTGTTCAACAAGCCGACGGTTTACAAACCGACAGCGGAAAATGTGAATAATGCGTTGCGTGGCTCTTCTCCAACTCCCGGTAACAAAACCCATATCTGACAATTATATCTGACATATCTGGCTTTATTGTTTATAATGTTGATAATAAATAAAGTAAACGGGCTTCTTGATAACTCCATACCGACTGTTAATTGATCCTAAAAACAAAGACGGAGCCATTTTACTGCTTGTTGTTTATTACGTGACCGGCATTTGAGGAAGAATGAATAATTCTGCTGATCACCATCGCAAATATTGTTTTCTTTGTCGTTTCATGGTCAGTGTCTGTCTTATTGATGTAAATGCAATGCAAAGCTAAACAAGTAAATTCAACTAAGCCTACCTAAAGAATTTCAATGCGTTTTAAAACAAACACCCGTGCGGATTTATTTACAGGCTATAACTTGAAGGCGACGACCCTGAAGTTCTTTGGAGGAAAATGCAGGTTTTAGGTATGGAGAAAGGTACCAGAGTCTTATGCTAAGGCCAAATTTATTAACATTAGTTGCAGTGAAATGTACATTTTAATGTTTAAAGTTATTGAAATCAGCATTAGTTAGCCCAACATATTTCTAACGAACAAACAACCGCTCCGAACAAGTCATGGTAATAAATAAATGAATCATCGAATCATTTAATATTACGTTGGTATTTTTATACCAACTTATATATAAGTAATGTAATGTTAACGAATTCTGTGGCTCACCAGTTTTTAAAACATGTTTGGTGATGTGAGCTGAGCATAACACGCGATCCGTCAGGCCGCCCTGTGTGAACTTAAAATATTTAAACTAGCTTGCGATCTGACTGTAGAAAGATTTGGACACATGCAAACTATTTTTTATAAAAATACATTATAAAATTCTGTACATTATAAAGTAATTATAGATGAAGTGAAGAAGCGTTAAATAAGACAAGACAATTCTAAACCTGTGGTGATGATGCAGTTTTTTTTAATGAAAAATAAAAATATTCAAATAGCATTTTTAATTTTCTAATAATTATTGCGGATCGAATATTCGTGCATGTCCCTAGCACATTTTCATTTCTTCTTCATAGCACAACTTTCTGTGTTTGCAATATGAGCAGTGAAGATGCCTTGCCATTTGCAGCATTAAGCAAAGCTAGCGGGCATACCTACGTCCTGTTTAAGAAATTGGTATCGGATCGGTACATGGATTCAAGTACTCGCCGATTCCGATACCAGAATTGTATGTGGTATCGGCGGAATTTCCGATACTAGTATCGGTATCGGAACAACCCTACCTTGAATGTTCAAGCCGACGTGTTCACACCATCGGCACATCGTTTCAAGAATACCAGACATCTTCCTTTGACTTGAACTGGCAACGATCGAAATGCTACTATTTCATTGCCAAATATGTATTTTCTTGGGGAGGTAAAAGGCTGGGTTTTGCTGTATCCAGATGAAGAACTATTGCTCTATCTGGTTATTTATGTTTCGCATTACATTCCAACCTTGCGCCGCTGGGAACTCCTCGTAGGGGGAGCCTGCAACAGTTTAGGGAGACATAAACGCCTAACATCCCCCACTTGTGACATTGAGAGCGGGGAAAAGGAAAGTATTTTTTCAGGCCGAACAGAGCAGTCAGCAAAAACGCTGAGGAGAGAAACAACTTCTGGTAACTTACAGAAAAAAACATTTTTCAGGGAGATAACGTTGATCTAGTCAAGAGCTACACAATGAAATAAGATTATGTCAGCTGCCACCATTTACAAATCAAGTGGACACTGCAGGATTTCATTTAAGTCTACTCCAATTGCTATTTACCACATCTTTTTGCAATGTTTAGCAGTTGTTTGCATAAATGCTGTGGTGAATCAGAGGCGTCTCAATGAATCAGTGATTTTTTTATGAAAGCAGGTCCTATTGGGCAAGCAGATCCACCAACAGCTAGTGGAAGTTTCACTTAGTGGTTTTCCAAGATAACAAGTGCTTGAAAAAAAAAAAACAGGACACTGAAAAAGAAGCTTCATAAACAAAGCAAAAAAAGTCCTATTATTGCCATTACAAACAAAATGCAAATTTACTGTATTCTGTAGTGTAGACACACTTTTGTTAATGATTAAATGAGCATTTCGTCGCTGTCGGGCGGAATCCTCGCATCTCCAAAACCATTATTTTTCAGGAAATTAAAAAAACTGCATATTTTTTGTTTTATTAAACATTGTATCGTTAAAGTTGGTATTATACCTTATATTTCTATCATATACTGTTGTGTACCAACATTAACACAACATTTCCCCAAAACCATGTTTAATCGGAGATACAAGGTTTATGACTTGGGAGCAGGGAGATACGAGATTACGCTGTCATTGATAAGAATGGTACGGACACAGAAGTTGCTGCTGCCAGCAGTGTTCATCAAAGTCTGCTGTTGCGTTGAGCCTTTTGACAAGAGACGAGGCTTTAAGAGCTAATGAAAGCTAATGATTGTGGTTATATACATCTTCCTAAACTTTATTTTAAACGTTAGAGCTATTAGTGATGCAATACCAAAATAAAATGTTAAACAGGCTGTCTAATATAGGCGGAAATTAATCTGTACGCAAATAAAGTTGGCGGTCTCTTTGAGCCTCTTGACAAGAGAAAAGGCTTCAATAGTTAACCAAAGCTAACGACTGTGGTTACATACATCTTCCTAAACTCTATTTTAAAGGTTTAAGAACTATAAGTGATGTAATACAAAAACGATGAGCTGACTAGGCTGTCTAATAGGCGGAAATTAGCCGAATCTGCTCGCAAATTTACCTTCGTGGCTCACGGGCTTCCTTCTGCACCGAAGCATTACAGCTATCGATTTTTAACAAAACAGGCCTACCCAAATGTATCTAACCTAACTATTTTCACTCGTTATTGTCTAAAAAACTTTCAATCAGGAGATGTAATGCCGAGAGGCTCCCGCGGAGTGAAGAAGAGGTGGAGTTACGAGACTTTTCAGACAGTTGAAGTGTCCAATGGAGTTAAGAGATTTGCTCAAGCTATTTTCAACACTTTAGATTGGTTAATAATTTGTAAAAATAACAGACCCACATGGGGACTGACCAATAGCATCGATTTGTGAAAAAATATGAAATAGACCAAATTTGGACATAGGAGGTTTCCGCCTGACAGCGGCGATTTGTAGAGTCCATAGCCGCTTAAGGACACTCAGTAAGCTCGCACTGAATAGTAAAATGTTAAAAAATGTAAACACGCAGTGAAAGCTTTATTGACTATTACAGCAGAGTTCTGGAATCATCACGCTTGTTTGCATTCGGTGTATAATTCATTCAAAATTCTATTTTGTTTTTAGGGTGCTAACAGGGCCAATCTAAAAAAGGTGGTGTGCATTAAACAGCAATAAATTAATTCAGGAACAAAATATGCAAGGGTACAAAACAAGCATTTTAAAGGGATAGTTCATCCAAAAATGAAAATTCTAGTTGTTCCAAGCCTGTATAAATGAATATTTCTTAAGGTTTTTACGTTTTCACACATAAGGGTTTGTTTCGGAACCTGGTGTGTTTTCTCTCTTGATTCGGTTCGTTTAGGCATATGTGAACACGGCAATCGTGCTAGGATCCGCCCCAAAACAATCGCTCGGCGGTCTCGGCCCGTTTGCAAACGAACTCTGGAGCGGTTCGCTAGACGTGTGAAAGCCATCCGACCCAACGGACCAATGAACCAGACTGTATCAATGTATGATGGGTAATTACGTAAGTTGCGTGACGCAAAAAGGATTGTTTTGCTAATGGCTCCCTGTAACAATGTTCAATGTAATGAAGGAGGCGGGAACCGGCGAACTTTAAAGCAAACTTTTAATAAAATAAACAAACAACAAAACGAAAGTAAACACAAACATAATAAAACACAACATAAAATCCAGGCCTGGTTCTCTCTTGTCCTTCACTGCTGTCACTCCTCCTTTTATGCTTCCCGAGCTCCGCCGTGAGAGATGCGAAACCGGTGCAATGCGCAGCTGCCTCGCGGCTTTCCCTCACGACCCTTTTCCCGCTCTGCTTGTCGCACTCCCAAAATGAACCATGGGCTCACTTGGAGCAGGGAAGAAGTGAAGTGTTTGATTGAAATTTGGTCAGAAGAAACACATTGCCGAACAGCTCTCCACAACTCACAAAAACACCGAAATGTAAAGTGTTTAGCAAACGCTTAAAACAAATGGGATTTAATCGGTCGGTTGAACAGTGCCGCGCGAAGGCAAAGAAACTCCGTAACAGCAGTAACCAAACAAGCCAAAAAATGCCGCGTAGCTGCTGTCTGTCCATCTTGACGGATGACATCTTTGAGTGGAACCAATCGTAGGAGAGTTTACTCGCACGTGACTTTTATTAACAAGTTTGGTCCGTTTGTAAATATTCACTTGTGAATGCGAACCGAACTAAAATAAATTGCAATATTGTAGCGATTTAATCCCCTGTTTCGGAACAAAGCAATCGATCCACATGTGTGAAAACACCCATCTTTCAAACTATGGCAGTCCATGGTGTCCAAGAACTGTTTCAAAGGTGATTAAATGTACAGAATTTTTGTTTTTGGGTGAACTATCCCTATAATGTAAACTCTATTGCACCAAATCTCTGATCCTTGCTCTGCTCTCTTAAAATCATTGCGAGTTGTTAATAAACCCCAAGAGTCCCTTTTCGACCAACTAGGCCACCGGTACTCTCTGGAATCGTTCCGTGCTCTAATTGATTTCTATAAATTTTGTTACAGTATAGATTTAAATAACTTTAAAAGCAGTTTGTGATCGCATAAAGATGCTGAATTAAATGACTTAAGATGTTAAAATATATTGTTCAGTGTCTAAAGATGACACTGCACATTTACTATACTGGGTTATCATACAGCTTTCAAGTCAGTGGAAGTAGGCTGGTTCTGAAAGAGGTCACATATCCCTCAGCTAATCAATGACTTCAGTCATTTTAATGTTAGCGGGGTGTCCGATTACACTAAGTCTTCTGACATTACCAACCCTAAAGTCGAGGAAGACACAGCAAACAAAAACAGAATTTGGTCTCCGTACGCTCTTGCAGTGTCATCCAAGGGCCCCGCACATGTAATTGTAGGTCTACGTTTGGAGTTTTGTCTCTTTCATGCTGTGTTTGGAATGTTCTCAACATCAAAGCAGCACTTTTAATTCACTGACTTTGATGTTGAATGAAAACAAAAGGAACTGCTATTTGTCAGCGACATACTGTAGCGTTAATTCTCAAGGCCGAACGAGACAATCATGAGAAGCTGCAAGGCGGCGCAGTCATTTAACTTCACCATCGTCTTTTGCAGACACGACTATGTGCTATTTTAAATACAACTGTGTCTATCTGATATCCCATGGGTATTAATAATAAATAATAAAGTCTCTTGAGCGGAAAATGACATCTGTCCAACAGCTCATGTCAACAGTAAGCTGAGAGTCCTAAACACACAAGCCTAAAATGTCACATCCTTAACATAAAAAAAGTGACAAGCTCAAGCCAAAACAAACTCTTTAGAGACCGATGCACAAAGCTGAGAAACAGTTCATCACATATTTCATCATTCCAGTAATGCGCAAACAGTCAGCCACTGGAGAACGCATCAAATTTACAATTACTGCAAATTTACCAGGACTGTGAACTTGATGTATATTGCTGAATTTGTATTCACTCAGAGCTGGCAGATTCTCAATCAGGTAAAGTCACGGTGCATTTTTCAGTTGTTTAATAAAGCACAGAAAACGTTAAAGATAAGGCCTACATGGGGAAGAGGGGAGTTGCAGGTCCATTATAAACAACACTGTTGAAAAGTGATAATTGCAGTGTCCAACACAACAACTGTCTCTCAACATGAGTGACAGGAATGGAGAGGGAATAAATGAACAGTTATTTAATGCTGCAGAGCTCCAGAGCCGCCTCTAAAACAGACATCAGTTATGGTAGCATAAGCAAGCAGGAGAGTGGAGCAGTTTTGCCACATTAGGCAAATCAAAAGGGAGCCTCTGCAACGTTGCTGCAGGGGAAAGTATCAATAAATCCTAATGCACCTCCAGGTTTTTTACCCGTCTAGGTAGGCTTCACCCAAAATGAGATTTAAAGCTTCAGAAACTGAACATTTTCTTTCAGCCGGGCTGTAATAGCCAAAAAAAAAGACGCCGATTGAAACACTGGGAAATGTTGTGACCTGTGCATCTGAAACCTCAAGCTGGGTCACATAAATCAACCTGTACACCTGCTTCACTTTCATTCTTGATTCGACTCCAGTAGAATAGGAAAATTGATCCTTGATCAATGCTAAGCACCAAGTTTTTTTCTCTTCTGGTTTAGAACGAGCTTGATAGGAAAGGTCTTTCAAGGGAGCACACCTGTTACAGACAGGCCGTCTAAACAGGCTGATGTCTGAAGCAGCCAGCAAACTGTGAAAAGAAATAGCTCATCTAAAGCTACATTCATTTTGTGTCCTGGGAAACAGAATGTGCGTCAAAATTCAATAAGCACTGTGTGTTTTTTACTTCATTAACTAACTCGTTTTATTTTGCTTTAAGGGTCCAATGTGTGAATTTTAGCGGCATCTAGCGATGAGGTTTCGAATTGCAACCAACGGCTCAGTCCACCTCTCCCTTTTGAAACGCTACGGTGGCTGACACAGGACAAAGATGATATCATATTTTCACTTCTTTGCCGAAAGAGATTACATATTTTCGAAACGCTCTCTGTGAAGCAGTTTGTCCATTTAGGGCTACTGTAGGAACAACATGGCGAATTCCATGTAGGGGACCCGTGGTGTGTGTAGATAGAAATAGCTCATTATAATGTAATAAAAACGTTTCATTATGTAAGGTCCTTATACACCTCTGAAGACATAGTTATGTATATTGTATTGCATTTCTGTCAACAGATCCTCCTAATTCTCACACATTGCACATTTAAGCTTCCAATAGAAGTCGGACAATTGCGTCTAAATATGTTTCACAATTTTCCACAAAATTAGTTCAGAAAATTGCAGAAGTGTAAGCAGATTCTATCTGGACCTAAAAAAGTAATTTGTTGCACTTCAGCATGACTACTACTCTTCATGACGGGGCTGTCTGTGTATATCCTCCCACCCAAAAAAGTCTTCCATCATCACTCTGACAGGGTGTGCCCCATATGTTGGGCGTTTATGGATTAAATCAGGCCCTGTGGGTTGAACCAGCGCTGCAATGTTTAAAAATGATGTTCATACACAGTAAAACATTACACAAAACACCTTAGTACACTATGAAAAGTACAGAAGTGCAACAGGGACAACAATAGCTCTTTTTGGTAATACAGCTTAAATGTGACCAGTATGTCTCTCTAGTCTTTCAAATAATGCAGTTTCATAAAAACAATGAACGGCCATTGTAGGTTGTGTTCCTTAGTGTTCTCATGCAATTTTCCTTCTGTTCAATTGGACAAAACCAACTCAACCCCATTCTAATTCAGCACAAACATGTGCCCAAATGTGCCTTAACCCCAGAGCCATCTGTGAATACCAATTTAATCGAGATTGCAAGGTAGCATTAGACATAAAACAGTGTTAGCTAAATGTGCTAAATGTGTTTGGGGTACAACATTTTACCACATCACTGAGCATAAGCAATGTCCACTGAAAATCACTTGTATAAAGGACTCTCTGTTCTAGGGTGTCCGTAGTTCTCTTCGTGATGAGGATGAAGGGGGGCTTGTCACATACACCCCGTGGGTGCTTCCTGTGAAGGGTGGCGGTCTGGCTCATGTGAAACTAATAAGCGTGGACAGAGCCGAGCCAAGCCACACCAGGCCAGCTGCAGGTCATCTGGCCAACCCTGCCCTGCATTTCTACTGAATTTGAGATGGCCCACGCTGAGTAAAATCAAAGCAAAGCAATTAAATTGTCAATATTAGTTGACAACATGTTAAACACAGTTTGTTATTCATAGACACTGACTTTACATATAAGGTGCATGAACTATATTCAGGTATACTAGAGTTCACTGTGAAGGGCACTGTGCCCTCCAAACCAGCTTCATCCGACGATGAGGAGACAAGACATTTCATCAGGAGACACGGTGCATTAACGGACATGACTCACCCTTTTCCACAGGGAGCTTGAGGAATGCTTCATGCATTATTCTCCCATATCCCCTCCTCAGAATGTGAGATTCAGCAAATACAATTTCATAAAACATCTAATTAGGTCCTAAAAGGTCAGAGCAGCACTAGACAATAGGATGTTTTCGGAGGTGTCTGGGCACATTCCAACAGCCTTTTATAGATGCCAACATTGCCAACTTTGATTTGTTGGCAAGCAAAAAACAAAAAGGGAAATATCAGGTTCAATGTTCTAGACACCTGTGAGACGTTTCTCTTTATAATAAAAAGCAACAGAGCTAAGATTTAAAACAAAAGCTCAAAAATACTGGGAAATTCCCATGTTAATAAATAAGGTATAAGGGATCCATCTTTGGCATGAATTTCAAGTAATTAATATGGATTTATCCTGACTGATGATGATGTTCACAGCAGTCAGGGAAAAAATTGACAAACACATAAGCCGAAGCATTTCCCCTGTCATTATTCTTTAAATTCATTCCTTCACTGTTGGATAGGCATGCATAACAAATGCAGCACTGTTTATAGGCAAAGTGTCTTGGTTTCTTGGTCAATAAGTAATGGAAATGTGATGACATGACTTATTTAAAATTGAGCTTTAACTTAAATGTACTAGATGAATGGATAAAAATTTTGCTATACCTGACAGCAGCTCATTCTTGAGGGTATGTGAACTTCACTCAGGTGTATCATCAGAAATGAGACAAATCCTGAAACTTACAGACTTATTTTACCAGCAATACTTTAACATTTTTTTGTGTCACGCACATAGCAGGAGAACAATTGTGTGCATATTTTGTGCTGTTATTTACTGGTAAATAGGCCTGTGATTCTTTTTCATTCAAAGTAGTTTTATCAGCATCTCCTCCGAAAAACGGGAAATGCCAGGCTGACTTTATTCATTTCTCCCAATTCATATGATGACATAAGCTGCCAAAAATGCCATGGCATTTGACAAGACCTCTTTACCATAAATAAACTGAATAACACATAGAAAACGAAAAAGTAGTGCACAAAGGGTGTCACAGTGACTGAGGTAAATAGTACTGCTACACTTTTGGACAGACAAGAATAGTGAACAGAATGAGAAGCACACAAATCAATACCACAATCTACCACCTCACTGACTCAAGCATTTTTGTTAATACTTTAAAACCACCCCTTGCCATTTTAGCTGACAACATGAATGAGACGGGTGCAATACTTACGTCAATACTAATTAGTCTAAATATGTGCTGTGTTGGTGACTGCCTTCAGTTCTTCCTGACATTATTCGGTCCTAATAATTCTACTTGGGCCGTTGGTTTGGAAAAGATCCAGAAGTAAAACCAGGATGCTGAAAAACGGTCCTCTTCCTAGCTGTTCAATTTTTCAAGAGACTTTCATCAGCTCGCAGTCCCAGTAGGCTCAGCCTATGACCCTTCCAGTGATGCATGAATGAATGGTAGGAGGAGGAGAATAGAACAAAGGTTGAGGGGTGGATGGTGTGGAATTCCCAGATCATGCAACTGTTTGACTGAACCACATGACAGTGGAGCACAGCTTGGCTGTGGTTTCCACACTGTTATTTAAATATAATGCGGAGAGATTTGCCTATGCATCAGTCAGACCTACTGTGTGGTGGAGAGGAAGAGAGGCAGACATGATTCCTTCAACACAGGAAGGGTGAGGCAAACTAAAGGGTAAAATGAGTATGTAAATAGCCGCTGTGCACGTAATCTCAAACAACAAACATGACAGCTGTGACACAATAACAGCGAATTTTTGTTTTATATGTATATTTGCCTTATAACAACATTGCTTAAATGATTTTTTTAACTCGTAACTAGAACAGATACATGAGGGCACTTGAAAGGGATTATTTACAACATAATTTTAATCAGGTGGTTTTAACAGATTTTGGCTTGATTCAACAGTTTTCAACCAAGTTTCCCAATTAATACATGACTTTTCATAAATGAATAATCACAAAAAACAAAGAAGTCTTAAACCAATTCATCAGTAAAAATGAATTAATCACTTATCCAAACGAAAAATGAAGTAACATTAGAAAATGGAATGGTTTTATGGACAAGGAAAGAAAACAACAGGTGAGGAGAAAGTGAAACAAATAAAAACGTGCAGTCAGGGAGCGTTGTAACTTGTGCGGAGTAATTATTTTGCATTTACATAACGTACATTTTAAAATGTACTTCGCACATAAAATAATCAGACTTCACAGAAAATATTTTCTCAGGTTGTTCTTAATAATAAAACCGAATGCATCTCAAAATGAAACATCTGGCTAACAGCCGTTTTTGAAGATGATACATCAACTGTTTCTTTTGGAAATTATCGTGTTGCACCTATAATTCATAGAAGAAAAAGCGTCTTAGTAAATACAAATAAAATAAATAACATTCAAAATCAAAATTGCGTGAATAAAATAATAAACTGTTTTGGCGTTGCTCATATCTTGACATTTTTTTCCGTGCTGATATTGTTCCATTCCTGTCCTTCCCCTGAATGAAACCGGTAAGTTTCCCATGTCAAAGAAGGCGGAGCATCAGAGCACACCTACCTATTACACAATGGCCATGAACCAATGGTGGCTTGAAGGTGTTTACTGGCCAACGCAATTTTTTTCCCTGGAGAGTTCTGTTTGGTTTGTAGCACCGAACTAGTGAAACGAATTGTCGTTTGGACCAGATTTTGTTCGAAATGATGTCACAGTCTAGACATCTGCCCGATTAACAGAATATATTTATCACATGATTTATGCACAACTTGTGAGTGAAGTACGGTAAAATGCTGCTGCTTCCGAAATCTAGAGGGCGCTCTCGTGCAGAAACTCCAAATATGCACTGCAGAAGAAGACCATAACACATGTAGTTCTAGGAAATGCCTAAGGACATGTTTTTATCACTGTTCCTCAAGCCTCCTCAGGTATTTTCATGATAATAAAGTATATTTATAATGATCATGTTTGACGGGTGTTGCTTTTTTAAATGCACGTTATAAGCGACTCAAACTGGCACTGCTTTTAGATCGAGCAGCATTTCTACTGATCCCAGAGCCGTGCTTCACGGACAAGCTACGCATAAATAAAATAATCGATACCTTGCATAATCGCAGCCAGCTCGATTTCAGCAGGATTTAGTGGTAACCGTGATTAACCGTGCACATGTCTAAACAAATGTAGTATGCCGGGCCCTTAAGGGAGTTCAGAGCACTGCTTATTACAGTCTGATGAATATGCTGTTATTGTACAAATGCAATGTACCCAAATCTAAATTCCCATCTAATGAAACGTGACTTGTTCAATTTCATTAACAATGAAATTGAACGTTGAATACAATTCCCTCTTATACAACAAAATCTCGGGTTAAAATAGTGGTTTTAATTCATGGCTCCTTCAAATACGTTCCTGCTCACGTGGTTGAAACATTGAGCATTTGTTCGCGTCATTTCACCATGGATTCCATTGAGAATAAGGCGCTGGATTTACTGAGAGACTAAAATTAAAAAGCAGTGCTGTGCAGTCAATATTGCATCCGACAGGAATGGCGCAGCAATCTTATGTGAGTAAAACATATTTTTAATATGCGTCACTATTGCTTTGTTAGAGATCGCTTGATATGTCCTGATAATGTATAACCTAACATTACGTGTTTAACCAAATTCACAGAGGCTCCAACTACGGTTTAACTACGCAAACTGTTATCCAATCATAGCGGTGGGGGTTTACTTCCAAGTCTTCAATGCGGCACGCCCATTTAAACAGAGCGTTTGACGAGACTGCCTCAAAACCTGGTTAGAAAGTAGCCTATTACGTATTGATTTTGATGTTTTCGAACGTAAAAACCACGCGAACGTCATAAGTAGACCTCATACAACAGTATAAAACAATAAACAAGCCCAGTTCAGGACACCTTTAAAAATAAACTTCAACAACGCATTCCTAATATCAGAATCCGAAGGAAGCGACTGTGGTCTTCCACAATGTTGCATGTTTGTTGCTTAGTCGCTCCAAATAAAAATAACAGTGAAAGAAGTCCTCACTTTTGCACAAATGACATGGGGCTAGCCGCTCTCGATAGCCCTTAGCTAAAGTGACAGGGTTGCCAGATCTTCACAGAAAAAATAAACAAATAAAGACAAGACAAAAAAATTCCTTAAAATGCAAATTGTTTATATATTGTGTAAGACCAAAAATTCTTAAAATCTGCAACAGACTATTTATTAAGACCTAAGTGCCGAGGCTTTTTGATCTATGACCAAACAACAAGCATAAAAGCTCTTATTAATAAGGTGGGCTGATACCAGTTTTTCCTTTACGATCCGATTCCGATACCTGAATTGTAAGTATCTGTCGATACAGATCCCGATCCGATACTAGTCCTGATTTTTTCGGATCAGTGTAGAATTCAGGGCTCTAGACTATGACTAAATGGTCACATTTTGCGACAATTTTTCCTGCCAGTAGTGTTGTCAAAAGTACCGGTACTTCGGGTCCAAGTCGGTACCTAAAAATAAAAAAGTTGTCGGTACCTAATTTTCACAAGACCCGGTAGTACCGACGTACCGGGTCAACCGGGTACTGATGCTCTGTCTGACAGGTTGTTAGTCAGAAACTTTTTATAGACGCAATAAGACGTGATGAGCGGATAAGTGCGGCTCCGATCCATAAGAGATGCGCATAGAAATACTTCAGATTAAAGTCATATCACGAAGAAAACGATCAGAGTTTTGTGGTGAAACGAGGAAGCATCCGGATTTAAGTTAACAAGTTCAAGTGGTAAGTTTCAAATTATGTTCGCGTTTGCATTATGAATGTTGTAGCATATGTTAAATTAAAGTTTACTTCAAAATAAACATCCCTGTTTGCGTGTTAATTTGTTAGCGCCCATGCTAATCCAGTCAAGTGTCCTTATTAACCATTTAATGCTTTTATAACTGTAATGGAGTAAAATTAATGGAGGACAGGTTGGGGTTTACAATACCTATTTTATTTAGGCCTATCTGAAATCTATGTGCTAGAAAACTATCATACTAACTGCATGACTAGCAATGTGTATGTCTTGGATAGATAACTCTATTAGGTTTAAAAAGAAACATTTAAACTAAAGAAAAATATATCTGTTGCATTTATTATTTTAATGTACAGTTACCTTAATACAAGTAATCTTGTGTAAAAACTGAGGTTTGTTTTAATATTGCATATGCATGTTTGTTCAGTCAGTTGACTTACTGAAGTTTATTCTATTTGTCTTATACAGCAGCAGACTGAGGAGGATGTTCATCAGCATGAAAGACCCCAGTGAGCACACAACCGTTTCAGCAACAATTAACTTATACTTCATGTATACAAAATGGCATTGCTTTCTATACATTTATATTAACAATGAGCTTTATTAATAAAATTGTGTTTCAATTAGCATGTACTTGTGTTTTGCTTTGGTACCGAAATTGGTACCGAGAACCGTGGAATTTTACTGGTATTGGTACCGACTACTGAAATTTTGGTACCGTGACAACACTACCTGCCAGTGTGACAACTTTTTTCCATTTTCTGTAAAATAGTCTTTATTTTATATATGCATATTTTAGAATCTTTTAGACTTTAAATCTTATTATATATGAATTGTCATTGTGTTGAATGTCTGTACTAGAAGCTTCCAACACCAAAGAAAATTCCTTGTGTTTGCAAGCACACTTGGCAATAAAGCTCTTCTGATTCTGATTCTTAATGGTCGCACCGGTGCGACTGCCAAACTGATCAATAAATAATTTTTGCGTATTATAAATTTAATGCGCAGAAATGTTATATTGCGCAAGCGGCGCATTCAGTCACTAATTTTCGTCTCCCCTCCTTCAACCATTCACTTATCTATCAGTGCCCCGCCCCCAAAGACGTAATTTGCGGGTAAGAGGCAAAGGACCGAAAGAGCAGACGAGTGAAGCGCTCAATCTTGCAACTGAAATAAATATGCAGAATACAAGAATTTCCCTGGCTAAGGTACAAAACAGCAAAGATAACGAAATGTGTTGCGAGTATTTTATGCATGTGAAGCTAATCATGTGTTTAAACTTTAAGCACTAAACTATTGTATAAAGCTCTCTAACAATACTGCAAAGCATACAAAACGTTAATACATCACGCTAAATACTATTTATTTGTAAGTCGCTATTGATAGAAGCCAAACGTGTATCAATGCAGCTTTCATGAAGAATAATCACTAAACGCCTTCAGGCGTTTAGAGGGTTGTTTGAGATATGCGCTTGCCCAGAGAGTCAGAGCACAAAATACTAAACGGAGTTCTCTTTCACTCCTTCTTACTCTGAAATAAATAAAATACAATAAATATAATTCAATCATAAACCATGATTTGTATTCATTTCTAATTGATTTATTAATGTATTAAATACATTTTAATGAAGTGATTCTTTTTTCTTACCTCGCCCCACGACTCCTGGTGCTATCAAATTAAGGGCTGGTGCCACCAACTAAACTTTGTAGCACCAGTGCCACCTCTCTCAAGTGTTAGTCTAGAGCCCTAGAATTGCATGCATTTTATTATATTGAACAAAACTATAACGTGTTTATGAAAGTTGACTGAACTTATTGATATATGCTTCATAATGTAGTGCAATAATTTTGTGTAAAAAAACTCTCATAAAGTACAGATACTTGAAAAATGTACATGAGTAAAAGTGAAAATACTTCACTACTGTACATCTCTGCTCTAATGTAAAGTGGCACAAAAGGGCCCATGCCCTTTCTGGGTGCAGAATGATGCACTTAATGGATCCGCTTCTCTACACGTATTGGGCATTCTGCAAGCTGGATGACGCGCTTCATTCATTCTCTTATTTACACGTACTGTGCGAGTCTCGGGCGCAGAAATGATGCGCTTAATACATCCGCCTTGACACGCTTAACTTCTTCTGAAGTTCATAACAGTCACAACACCAAGGTAAAAGATATGTTTTACATAAAGTGTATTGCATCCTTCCAACAGTTTACTGAGCCTTTGAATCGGAGGTTTAAAAACAGAGTTATTGTGTGTGAGTGTGACGCGTTTTACTCTGACCGCTTCCAATGCTATAATCTAAGACACCCATCAGTGATTACCAACTCCAGCAAAATACAATCCTTTTAAACAAATCCAAAGACTATAATCTAGTGATTATGCAGAATAATTAAAACATTGGTACATCTAGGAAAGAGTAGCATCCTGAGGGCAGTGTTGGGTGTAACTAGTTACTAAGTAATTAGTTACTGTAATTTAATTACTTTCCCCATGAAAAAGTAAAGTAAGGGATTACTCTTATTTTTTCGGTAATTTAATTACATTTACTTCTGATGTATTTAAACTAAATACTTTGTGTAATATATGTGTGTGCAATAGTGGAATTGACATAAAAATTCAAAGTCTAACTTTAAAATCTGTGCTTTAATGTATAATTCTCACATTTGTATACTTTGGTCAGTTAATAAGAATACTTTATGTAGTTTTATATTATTTATTTTAATGAATTAGAAGAGCCGTTTCATGTCTATCCTTGAATCACTAACTAATCAAGGTTGATGCAGGATATAGAAAGTAATTAGTAATCAGTAATTTAATACTTTTTGGAGACAGTAATTTGTACAGTAATCTAATTACACTAGAGCTGCACGATTCTGGATAAATTGAGAATCCCGATTCTTTTGTTTCAAATAGAGATTGCGATTCTTTTACAATTCTGAATGATGACTAAAAGTAATACATAATTTACTAGAGGTTCTGACAAAAAAATATTTAGGTATGTAATACCTAATTATGTAATAATTTTATGGTTAACCTACAGTAGTAATAGTGAGAAAATTTTAACCACAAATTCCATACGTAAACTAAAGTGTTTTTTTTTACTTTAAATGCAAAAGTTTAACTTCCTAAAAAGTATTAATGCATTGAATTAACGTGTATATGAAATATTTCTCAGTAAAAAAAATTCATAAGGTGACACTTGCAATTAAAGGTCTTGCCTGATATCTACAGACTGCTTGAAGGGGTCTTTAAAGAAAGACACTACTGATAAACACAACGACGCAGTATTCTCACCTGTAAACAGTTTAAAATAACTTTGGCAACTTGATGAAAAGCTCTAATAGCGCAGCTTCTCTATTAGCGTAAATACAGTGATAAGCGCCACACACTCTGATGACGTGTTTTACCGCAATGACGGATATAAACGCGCACTCGGATTTGTCAGCGCTACAAACTGTCTGCAATCGATAGTTTCGTTTCAAACCAGTCTAGTTAAGATGTGAAGCATATTCAGAACAATGTAAGAAAGACACTCATAAGAGCAGTTTTGTTGTCAGGCTGTATTTACTTTATATGTTGGTCTGTTGTTTGGTGTGAGATTAATTTGGGCAGCATAGGAGCTTGTAAACGTGTCTCATGCGTGTGAGTTGTTAACTCTCTGCTTTAATCCCAATACTTCTGTGATCATTGGACACAGAAATAATGATAGTGTGTGGTTGAAAAGACTGTTTGTGACGTTGTTACATACCTTATGATAATAATGCTATCTCTGCTTCTGCTTCTGCTTCTGCGGCAGCACCAGCACATACTGTATTGAAGCGTTATGATTCCGAGGTAATTTAGACACGAGAATCGTTGATTTTCATTAATGAGATCGCGTGGGTGTTTGAATCGAGATCGCAATCTTTTAACGATTAATCGTGCAGCTCTAAATTACACTATTGAATATGTAATTAGTAACTAGTAATTCACTACTTTTTCAGAGTAGCTTGCCCAACACTGCCTGAGGGTCACCGAACACTAGAGTAACGTTAGGCTATGCTGAATGGAGAGTGACAGATGACAGCAGTAGCAGAGTTTTCATGAACTTAATGATCTTTTGTTTTCTCCTCACATAAAGCTATCGCATGACATAAGAAAATGTTCAAATTTAGCGCAAGAAAACTCTTACAGCAGTTTCCTAATAGCTCATCCTTCTTAAAGCTTGATAATATTATTCAGCACAGGATCGGATTTTGGATCGTCCCGCCACTTCCGATACCCAATCTAGTTCAACTTGTCCGTATCGAAGCAATACCGATCCAGAGTATCGGGATCGGCCCACCCCTAATAACTAACATGGCAACACAGCAAAAGAGCTTAACTGCAATCAGCAGTTTAGTTTAAACTGACGGATAAAACTAATCTTTAGCAGAAAAATATGTCGCTATGGTTACCAGTTTGTCAATCATCACAAATGCGGGAGTGTGTACTATGTGTGGCTAAAGTCATTCGCAAACCAGTGGGAGGGGGGCTAGAGAAGTAGTCGTTGATATTTTTCTGTGGAGGCGGTGTTCAACCCATAGATAGGTGCATTCCAGGACCTGGCGTTCACTGAGCCTGGTGTCAATAACGGTTGTAATTTCAGTAACAAGGGCGTTTTCAGTTCTGACACTTACAGGATGTTCGCTTGAATACGATTCCCTCTTATACAACAAAATCTCGGGTTAAAATTGTGGTTTTAATTCATGGCTCCTTTAAGCAAAACCATGGCTGAATGAACCGGGTGAGTTTTTTTTTTTTGCGCTGGCAGAGTGCCAAATCTCAACCAGATGTGAAACAAAACTCACATATTATGACCTCTATCGAAATCCATTTTTCTCCTTCAACTCACGTCCTGCTCTATAACAGAGACAAATGAATGCAATAGAGACAAATTTGTTTAATTGATGTAACCACTTCCAGTGTTCTAGCTGAAGTTTCAAATATCAGCCAGACTGAAGCCCTGTATGTGGCCAAGATAAATTTTCTTGGAAGCTTCTTTTTGATAACATGACTTCAGACTGTTGCAAACTGCTGAAATCTGACAGCTAAAGCTTTGAAGCACCACTGATCTGAATTAATAAGTCATTCTCCATTACGGAAAAATACTTATCTGTTGTACAACTGACAGATAAATAAACTCAGTCTTGTTCAAACAAACGCATCAGCCCCTGCAGCATGCCAGTTCTGTAGACTGTTCAAACATATGAGTTTACAACAAAACTCAGTTCCTTTTAAAAGCTAGAGAGAAATAAAATGTACAAGCATGATAATATGTCCAAAGTTAAAAAGTTTGACTAAAGAGAGGGAAAATTAAAAAAAAGCTCCAACCACAATGGACAACATATTCAAAGTGTGCCTGACATGCCGGTTGAGTCCAACCTTCCCAATGTCCTGGAGAAGGGACTTTTGTGAGGTATTTCTGTGCCGAGCGTGACCTGATATGTCAGTTCAGATATAGGTAGCCTTCATTTTGGGACAAAAGCCTCTATCCAAAGAAAACAAAAGCAAGTGAAAAGGCTTTTACACGGAAAGTCAAGGGCTGTTTATATGATTTTGTTCTCATTAAGATGAGTCAGTGTGGCCTTGATACTTCATTACGGTGAGGCAGAGGAGTCAGTGTTTCCCATTCATTAATTAGACATTAATTAGATGTCTGCCATAGTCTAATTTATTCCGTCATAGTTTCAAAACGAACCAAAATTTGTATACTTCTCATAACAACATATCATTGTGTTGTCTGTCCCATATTGATTAATTGATCATGGCCTGCCACACTATCAACACTGGCTGCCATGAATAGATTTTTCATGATTCCCATTTACATTGTTATTTTATTAAAACAGCTTTTTTCTTTAAAACAGCTTAATTCATTGTAGTGTGGCGAGCGCTCAGCGCCTCTCTCTCTCTTTCTCTCATGTTGCGTGCAGCACCTCGACAGAGCCTCTCTCACATGACAGTGAACAAATTAAAAGGTGGTGGTGTTTTAAATATGCGTTCCTCCATGTACTTGCCTTTCCACATAAACATCAACAGTCACAGATGTTATTGACAGAGATGTGAAATACATGGTCTTTATCTTGGGTCTGTAGTATTAAAAGAAGTGGGTTGGTTCATTTTAGCTGCAACTTCAATAAAAAGTTATAAATCTTATAAATGAATTCTACAAAAAGATGTATAAGGTGCTGGTCATATAATTAGAATATCATCAAAAAGTTGATTTATTTCACTAATTCCATTCAATTTTTTTTTTTTTTTTATATTCATTCATTACACACAGACTGATATATTTCAAATGTTTATTTCTTTTAATTTGATGATTATAACTGACAACTAATGAAAATCCCAAATTCAGTATCTCAGAAAATTAGAATATTACTTAAGACCAATGCAAAGAAAGGATTTTTAGAAATCTTGGCAAAGTGAAAAGTATGAACATGAAAAGTATGAGCATGTACAGCACTCAATACTTAGTTGGGGCTCCTTTTGCCTGAATTACTGCAGCAATGCGGCGTGGCATGGAGTGGATCAGTCTGTGGCACTGCTCAGGTGTTATGAGAGCCCAGGTTGCTCTGATAGTGGCCTTCTGCTCTTCTGCATTGTTGGGTCTGGCATATCGCATCTTCCTCTTCACAATACCCCATAGATTTTCTATGGGGTTAAGGTCAGGCGAGTTTGCTGGCCAAATAAGAACAGGGATACCATGGTCCTTAAACCAGGTACTGGTAGCTTTGGCACTGTGTGCAGCTGCCAAGTCCTGTTGGAAAATGAAATCTGCATCTCCATAAAGTTGGTCAGCAGCAGGAAGCAGGGGTCACAATCTGCAAAGGTTCACATACACTAACTTACACTACTACAATAGCGTTAATGTAAATCATTAATGTAAAGCGTAGTTTTACATTACAAAAAAGTAATTTATTATGAAAGTCTACATCTACGTGCCCCTCTCCGTCCGTTTGTGATTGCGTGTCCATGCTGTGATGATCGCATTCCGGGGGTAACGTTAGGGGGAATTCCTCCGTCCATTCACTAACTTACTGCGTCCGAGGCTCTCGATCGCTTTTTGTCGGGTGTATTATACTTTCTCTTGTTCTGCTGATTAATTTACACACGCCCGGGAACAGAAACTGCTATTACAGCAGATAAACGTAAATAATACGAAGCGTCGACGCATTTCACGCACGTGTGCATACGACACGTCGTTGCAGCACTATATGCGATATTCCAATTTTGCGCATAATCTAAATTCGCAACTTTGGATGGGAACCCGGTATGCCTACAGAGAGTCACTGAAATATTGGCATTAAAAAACTCCCCGTCCAACCTGAAGAAGCACATCGAGGTAGGTTAAATTAATTTTCATTCAATGGAGCCATAATGTCAACGTTATTTAACATGAATTAGTTATAAGCCTGTTCAGATATCTGGCTAACGTGATGGCCAGGCTAACGTGTGCTAGTTAACTTTTCTGATTAACCAATGTGCAGATATTTAAAAACACCAATGATTTTCCCTCCGAATTAATTCAACACAAAACTCTTGAAGACATGTCCATAATATTGAAATGGTTAATAACGGTTTCTGGAATAGCCTAAGTGGTGGCCAAATATTTCCTAGGTAAATTAGCGTTACACCGGTAGAGAGATTTTTTTAGACCACATTAGGCTAATGGCAGGTTACAGAGGAGCGTTCAGGATTACCCACGTCTTCAAAAGCACCATGCATTTTGTTGAACTTGAGATTTGCTTTGATTTAATTACCTCAAAATTCTAAGCGTTCACTTTTTTTTAAATACCTTTACTTTTACTTTTACTTTTAATATTTAAGTACATTTTATATCAGACAATTACTCTAGATACTTAAGTACACTAAATGTCAGGTACTTTAAGACTTTTACTCAAGTAATATTTTAAAGGGTGACTTTAACTTCTACCAAAGTCATTTTCTGGTAAGATACTTTTACTCAAGTATTGCTTTCAAGTACTTTATACAAGACTGCTTATGCTCTTATCCAAGTCTGAGAGGAGATCCCACAGGACACCACGTGCCATGTCATCAGGAATATTCCCAGACATTTTTGGGTGTTCAAACGGCCACGTGGGACGCCATTCACACTATTGATTAACATTATCAGTTACTGTGATGAAATTTAAATTGAATCAGCCAGTATTTCCTTTTTTCTACAGTGATTTTACTGTAATTCATGCCCTGATTAAGTTTATGATTTCGGCTTTCATTGACCATTGTCACATTATTTTGTTCTCCCAACATTATGTAAAGTATATAAGTAAATAGTTTTAACCTGGATATCTGTTCATTGAGATCTAATACAGTGTGCTTGAGGTGTTCCCTTAATTTTTTGAGCAGTGTATAATCTGTTACTCATTACGTTTTCATAATCACAGTTTAGACAAGGTCGCATGACAAGGACGTGGCCTGTGGTGAAAAGGAAGATCAGGAGCCCCAGCATGTCTCTGCGAATCTAAGAGAGCTTGACAGTGTGAAGACTCCACTATCATCTACGCAGAACATGGAGTCTCAGTGAAGCCTGATGTGGGGCAGACTGCTAATGCATTATCAAAAACCTTAAATGGGTCGCTGAGAGCCTCCTGTCAATGCTGTAGTGAAGCCAGTCAGTCAAAAATTAAAGCATTTTTAGGGAGAGGTTCTGTAATCTCTGCTGAGGCTATAACCCAGAATCATCTTTTTACGTTAAACGTCTTCGTTTTATTTCATTTGTGTTGTGTACGTTATTGACCTGCTGGCCTTTTCACATATACAGTATATTGGCGCGGTTTGTTTTATTTACTGTTTATCAAGATACAGATACTACATTACACATGACGTGACATAGCAAACACATCTCATTTATTGCTGATGACATGCAAAGATCTACAGATTATATGAACACAATTATAACCAAGATCAACTGTCATACCTAATAAATGAATTCAGGTGGAAGCACTTCAACGTGCAGCACTTAGAATGGGGTTCACACGAGTAGCACAAGTATTTAGGCTGTGTGCACAAACCATTTCGAACTAAGAAACAATCAATTGACTACTGAAACGAAAGCTAATCAAGCATCTTCTTTATCACTCAATACGGCATCAATAAACCTTGTGTAAATGCAAACAGCCCTCTGTCTGGGCCAAGGAAAGTGAATCTCAAAACCCAGACCGCAACTCTCCAAGCAGGGCATTTCACCATTAAGTTGTGGTTTGGGAACACACACTCCAACTAACCACTTTTCTCTATGTCATGCCTTTAAAATGAATAAAAGCCTGCAGGATCTTACAAAGGGTGATGTGAAACCAGAGAGGTAATGCTGAACGAGAGTCAAACATCAAGAGACTAGCAATATTCCTGAAAGCGATTCACCCAAAAAAATGAAAATTCTGTCATCATGTACTCATCATCATGTTGTTTCAAACTCGTATGACTTTCCAAAATGGAACACAATAGCACAATAGATGTTGGACAGAATGTTGGTGATTGACAGTATAAATGTCAATTTAAGTTTTGCATGGAAAAAAGTAAGTCATGCATATTTGAAACATCATGAGGATGAGTAATTGATGACAGAGTTTTCATTTTTGGGTGAATGCATCCCTTGGATCCTCCTCCCATGCCTGGGGCTTGTATCAAGTAAAAGAAAGTTGATGAAATGTCCAGTTGTGCTGTCTGTTTGGTCTTCGATTCAATGTGAAGAAGAAAAGTAAAACCTACTGAACAGACATGTCAAGCCTATTACAATTTCAATTAAGCACTTAAGCCCCTAAATTCACATTTTTCCAATTCACATGAATTATCTGCACAGTCAAAAGAATCTGAATTTGTAACAATACAACCAACATCAAAACAACCTAAAGTTTAGCATAAGAAAAACAAAAACTACATAACATTTGCTGAAACACTGGTATTTTTTACTCAAAATCAATTCAATGCCTACTATTATTAATACAATAAAAAAGTACAAAACTATTCTCTATGGTGCTTATCCTATGGTCCCAGGAAGTGCTGGAGCCTATCCCAGCATATCGTGCGCCAAATGCAGGGAAAACCATGGACAGGCAACCAGTCCATCAGACGCACTTAATAAATAATTAACAGCAATATTGATTAACCAGTGAAGAAGAAAAACATTCTGCAGTAATTTTATTCCTTCATGAATAATCAGCAAATATTTTATAATTATTTCTTAAAATCAGTAGTTCATCATAATATGAACATTCAAAATATGTACACCATAACAAGAAGAAATTTCAAATATGTATATAATAAGACCATTCATATCTGTATTTGAAAATGATTCAAACTTTTATAACCATTTAAACACTTCTGCTGTGATTTGTAAAGGATTACATACACAATCCAAAAAATAATTATTCGGCTTAATTGATGATTGATTTTATTTGTGCACAGTGGTTCCACATGTTGAAAATTGGTTTCCCTAAAACTTTACCCAAACATTTTATGTAGTGAAATCTTAAGCAATCTCCCCTAAAATTTGACGGGTCACTTTAACCAAACAGTAAATGTATCTACTGTAGTTATTTAGTTAGGTCAGCACACGTTCGCATGCTTAATGTAACTATTTATTTACAATATGTAATTTATAGTGCTCGTGGTAAGAGCAAAAACAACGTAATCCACTTACGTTGACAGAGTCATTGCTTTCTGAGCACACATTGCATGCATGTTGTACAGATTCTGAACCTCAGCATTAGGGCTGGACCAGAATATATGATTATTCGAATATTCGTTCGGTGGGTTGGCATTCGATTTTCAATTTTGAGATTCTAATATTATGCACCACTGGGGGTTTTCTGTAAGGGTAAGTGTAAAAACATCCCTTACCTCTGCAGTGTGGCCATGATGTGCGATGCATGGACCTTTAGATCAGAGGTTTGGGTTCTCAAACTATGGATTGCGCCCCTCTAGTGGGTAGCACAGGGGAATAAGGTGGGTCACGCAAGTCACTTGGCTGTTGTGGTGCATTACAGTTAAAACACTGAACATGGGCAGTATAAAACCTCTGGTTCATCCGTGCTGTAAATGCGCTGGTGTCACATCCATGAAAGCACAATAAATGTCATTGTTACTTTTTTTAATAAACTTTTTGTCTAATGCACTGCAGTAGCCAAGTGACTTGTGTCATGACTTGCGAAGCCTACAAACAGCATTATTTTATATAACTCATTACTCCATTACTTATTTTGAAAACCAAAGCACACCCACACATCAGCTCTGAGAGCTCCAAGCGTTCTTATATTTTTCACCATGCTCACTTCCACTTACTTTTGGCCTTATGTATATGACATGATTAAAAATATATATATATCGATAGTAGAGGTATCATCAAAATCGATATTTTTGCACAGCCCTAATTGTTACCGTGAAATATATCGTAACCGTGAAATAAAACTATTAATTCCGTGAAATAGATTTTTGGTCATTCCGCCCACCCCTACTTTGAAGCACCAAAAATGGTATTCGGACCAGCCCTACTAAGCATAACAAGCTGGACTTTCACCACAGTGGTAAAACGAAAAATTCCAGCATAACCAAAACTCTTCTACATTTTGATAATTGCATACATTAAACACTAACAAATGTCTCTTCTTTCATCTTGCAAAAAAATACCCCATTTACTTGTATGGAAACATGAAATACCCTGCTAAGTTTCAATTAATGTAAACAAATTTATTAATGTAGTCTAGGGCTGGGCGATGTGTTTAAAAAATATTATCGATAATCGACTTTAAAATCATCGCGCTATCCGATAATATCAGGTGTGTTTGACTTCATGCAATGTTGCGCAGACGATCGGCGTACTGATGTCATACGCCGATCAATCTGCAGATATGGACTGGGAGGGAATTCGTTCCTGACCCGCCAAGTGCCAAACAAACACACAGGCAGGCAGGCGTGCACACACACACACATGCGCGCCACAAGCACAAACCAGTGTTGCAGTGACTTCTTTCATCAGGTAAAGCACGTAGATAAACCATAGCTTTTATGCAGTAGAAAAATGTTGCTGGTACAGCCCCGTGAGGTTTTGCTTTGCCGATGCAGCTAGTCTTTCTCTTGGTCTATCTGTGCAGTGAACGGCAGAAAACAGCAGCACATTTAACTGACCGAACAAAACAGCGTTTCCAAAATTCTGTAACTGTTACTGACTGCCTGGGCACATGAACATAAACGTTCACGCTAAAGCCTACATCGCATGATAATGTTATAAAGCGTATTTTCTAGGGCTGCAACTAACGATTATTTTGATAATCGATTAGTTGGTCGATTATTTTTTCGATTAATCGGATATAAATGTAATTACATCTTTTGCTTATGATAAGTAAATTAGATATGGGAAAAGTATACACAACTGAACTCATTAGCCTTCTCCCAAAATGTTGTGAATGTCTCCATAATTAACACACCTGGTGAGTTGATTCAGGTGTGTCATATTAGAGGCAACTGACAATAGTCTCTCCCAAACGTGGGAGCGAGGGGAGGGTCGGCCAAGGAAATCATTTTTTGTGCCATGTAAAGTGAGATATTTGTCATTCAAATGTAGTGAAGTACAGTAAAAAGTAAACAGAAAAAGTAATACTTAAAGGTACAGTGCGGGATGTTTTGTATGATCTATTAACAGAAATGCAATATAACATACAAAACTGTGTCTTTAGATGTGTATAAAAACCTTACGTAATGAAAAGTTATGTTTTTATTACCTTAGAATAAACCAGTTGTATCTACATAGGGCCTATCTACATGGAATTTGTTATGTTGCGCAGCCATGTTTTGTACAGTAAGCTCTAACGGACAAGCAGCTCTACAGAGCGCATTTCGTATATGTTGGTCTTCGTGTGTGTTTTTAGACGCAGCTTGCGTCATCACTGAGTTGAAGACGCACAAAGTAGTAAGTCGTAGTACGGAGAGGTGGAGGAGTAGTCGTCGTCTAGCTGAAGCAATTGATTGTTCTGTCTTAGAAGTTTTGATAAAATGGAGGACCATGCGTATTGTGCACAAGAGCCGACAGAGCGTGAATCTCCGTCGTCAAAGAAGCACAAACGTGATGCTGCCAGACGAATTAGAGACAAACGGCGGCAGAAATCCAGGATAAACATCGGTGTATCTATTACCAGATGGAAGGCACTGTTGAAAGACAAATGTTTTCAAGGCGACGCCGAAGTTGCCTGTTTTCTGCTAGACTGGTAAGATAATTCAACATTTTCAATGTTTCCACTTTTTCAATGTTTACCAAACAACTGTTTTGTTGAAACGGTAACGTTAGCATTTTATAGAAATGGCCATATAACCTCCGAATAATAATGTTTTTCCGTCCCTGCGGTACGTACTCCGGTTGTTCCTGACTTTACAAAGGGGGAGACAAACGTCTACTAACTTACACCTAACTGCCTATGTCGCTGTCAGATCAAACGCTTTGAACAGCGTTGCTATTTATGATTAGCTAACTTTAGTTACTTCACTACTCTCAGCGTGTACTAGATAGCACGCAAGAAATATATCTAATTATAGAATTGTAACAGTAACTTTCGCAATAGAATACATGTTAAATGATTAATTACGTTAATATATTGCCTTACCTGCTTGTATCATTGCTATCTGCTGTCTCAGTAGACGACATCTTTTTTTACTGTTGCGGCCTCCGTCGTAATTCGAAAGGGAGGGGTGGGCAAATGACTCAGAGATTCGTTGCAAAACTATAATACAAAGCTAGTGGCCGCTGATTTTCAAGAACTGCGCCTTTAAGTACAAATACTCAAAAAGTGTACTTAAGTACAGTTCTCAAGTAAATGTACTTTGTTACCCACCATCTGAAATCAGGGTATTTAGCCTAATACGTACTTGCAAAGTGCAAACGCCCCAAATTGGGTTTTACTAATATAATCTTTAATTTTGTCATTTAAAACACCTCTCCCCTTTAAACTTTAAAACTGCGCAGCTTGAAGAGATGCATGCAAAACACGTCTGACTTTAAAAACTGCGTACCTCGCGCTGCATGGAGAGACGCATGCACCGAGAGACACATCTGATTTTAAAACTGCAGAACTTGTGCCGCACGGAGAGACGCAACCACGGAGATACATGTCTGACTTTAAAACTGCGTACCTCGCGCAGCACGGAGATACATGTCTGACTTTAAAACTGCGTACCTCGCGCAGCACGGCGAAACATGTCTGCCTTTAAAACTGCGTACCTCGCGCAGCACGGCGATACATGTCTGACTTTAAAACAGCGTACCTCGCGCAGCACGGAGAGACACGTGTGACTTTAAAACTGCGCACCTCGCGCTGCACTGAGAGACACGCGTGACTTTAAAACTGCGCACCTCGCACTGCACTGAGAGACACGCGTGACTTTAAAACTGCGCACCTCGCGCTGCACTGAGAGACACGTGTGACTTTAAAACTGCGCACCTCGCGCTGCACGAAGAGACAAGTGTGACTTTAAAACTGCGCACCTCGCGCTGCACGGAGAGACAAGTGTGACTTTAAAACTGTGCACCTCGCGCTGCACGAAGAGACGCATCCACAGACATACACGTCTGACTTTAAAACTGCGTACGCGCAGATTCCTATTCAGATTGCCATAAAACGTTTCTTTTTCCTACTCATTGGTGGAAAACTAACATGTTGACATTGTCCAGATTAAAATGTTTACAGCTGCAATAAATGCGCGTTCAGAAGAGCGCAAACGAATAGATGTCTCTCCGCAACCGCGGCAAAACCTGCGCGAGCTCCGACACTAAGCAAGCGGGTCATAGCCAGTTTTGATTTTATGTAACTGTTAATTTTACAACAAGATCCATTGCAGAACCCGCAGAATAACCTGGGTTTTGCCGTGCAGGCCTGCGCTCGAACGCACCAACGGAAACATATGCCAATAATTTCTTTGTTAATGTAAAATATTTTAAATGAAACCATCTACAACTGAAAGGCTAGCAATCCTGATCGCAACTATCATTTTTATTACACTTATATTTGTCACAGTGACGTGAACTACCGCCGGTGGCAGCTCACCACCGTCATGGCACTTTACCACCGCGGTGGTGCGGTTGTCACGGCCACCGTCACAGCCCTAATGATAATGTGCTAAAAAAAGATCCTAAAATGACATTCCCAACTTAAATTGTTGACTGTCTGGTAAATTAAATAGGTCTACATTTTACATGCTTCTAAAATATTTACTATCATTTGCAAGAGCTTGGAGGGACTGAAAAAGTTTTTTTTTTGCTACAGTAGTTTCAGTCCAACACAGTTATCATTTTCACATCATGTTTAAATAGCAAATGTATTTCCTTCCATTGGTGTGCTGGTCTGAAAATGAGATGTGTTCAGGTGCATTGTTGGCGCGCTGCTAGTTTGAGGCAACTGACATAGACTGCGCCACTGACCAACTGAAACCTGGTCTAAAGTCAACGGAGCAATATTTGTTGTTATTTAAAGAGCACATTAGTCAAATGCGCCTATAGGCGGGTGCACAGCGCGCATACATTCTGCTTATTACACACAGAGGGATGTGCAGCAGCACACAATAATGCCAAATATTACAAATAAATGGATTACAATGTAAAAGATTATTGTGTACATGGGATAAAAAATCTGACTTGTCCTGTGGTCTGCTCGCACTCTTACACTGCGTTCCAAATTATTATGCAAATTGGATTTAAGTGTCGTAAACATTTAATTTTATATTGTTCAATTAAACTTATGGATGGTATTGTGTCTCAGTGCTCTTTGGATCACTGAAATCAATCTCAGACACCTGTGATAAGTAGTTTGCCAGGTGAGCCCAATTAAAGGAAAACTACTTAAGAAGGACGTTCCACATTATTAAGCAGGCCACAGGTTTCAAGCAATATGGGAAAGAAAAAGGATCTGTCTGCTGCCGAAAAGCGTCAAATAGTGCAATGTCTTGGACAAGGTATGAAAACATTAGATATTTCACGAAAACTTAAGCGAGATCATCGTACTGTGAAGAGATTTGTGGCTGATTCAGAGCACAGAAGGGTTCGTGCAGATAAAGGCAGAATGAGGAAGGTTTCTTCCAGACAAATTCATCGGATTAAGAGAGCAGCTGCAAAAATGCCATTGCAAAGCAGCAAACAGGTATTTGAAGCTGCTGGTGCCTCGGGAGTCCCGAAAACCTCAAGGTGTAGGATCCTCCAGATGCTTGCAGTTGTGCATAAACCTACTATTCGGCCACCCCTAACCAATGCTCACAAGCAGAAACGGTTGCAGTGGGCCCACACATACATGAAGACTAATTTTCAAACAGTCTTGTTTACTGATGAGTGCCGTGCAACCCTGGATGGTCCAGATGGATGGAGTAGTGGATGGTTGGTGGATGGCCACCATGTCCCAACAAGGCTGCGACGTCAGCAAGGAGGTGGCGGAGTCATGTTTTGGGCTGGAATCATGGGGAGACAGCTGGTGGGCCCCTTTAGGGTCCCTGAAGGTGTGAAAATGAACTCTGCAAGGTATGTAGAGTTTCTGACTGAGCACTTTCTTCCATGGTACAAAAAGAAGAACCATGCCTTCCGTAGCAAAATCATCTTCATGCATGACAATGCACCATCTCATGCTGCAAAGAATACCTCTGTGTCATTGGCTGCTATGGGCATAAAAGGAGAGAAACTCATGGTGTGGCCACCATCCTCCCCTGACCTCAACCCTATTGAGAACCTTTGGAGCATCCTCAAGCGAAAGATCTATGATGGTGGGAGGCAGTTAGCATCAAAACAGCAGCTCTGGGAGGCTATTCTGACATCCTGCAAAGAAATTCAATCAGAAACTATCCAAAAACTCACAAGTTCAATGGATGCAAGAATTGTGAAGGTGATATCAAAGAAGGGGTCCTATGTTAACATGTAACTTGCCCTGTTAGGATGTTTTTGATTGAAATAGCTTTTGATTTCAGTAAATATGACCTCCTAATGCTGCAAATTCAACAAATGACCATTTTCAGTTTTTTACAACCTATGAAATGTTTTCAAACTCTGTTGTGCATAATAATTTGGAACAGTGCATTTTGAGTTTTTCATTTTTTAAATAAATACTGTTGTCAGTGGGAGGTTTGTTCAATAAAATTCCAAATGTACCCTAACTGTTGATTACTTGAAAATTATACTGACTGTCATTTGCATCGACAAATTAGGAAAACCAGAGAAAGATATCATTTGCATAATAATTTGGAACGCAGTGTAAAGGGAATGATATCACTCTGTTTAGTTTACTGCGCGTAATGCCCAAAACACACCGATGACTCATTACAACCCTATGTTTTAATGCGAACGCAATAAGAACTTTTCAGTTATTTTATCTAAAAAGTAAACTATTGTCACATACTGATTTGATATGAAATTAAGCAATTAAGATTCCAAGCCCTTTATCCCAAATCGAGGCATTTTTAAACCTTGAAAACACTGCATTAAAAATCTATAATTTTTCAGGATTTCCAGCACTGTACGAACCCTGGCAATAGATACAGAAACACAGCTATGGCAGAAAGGCCATTCCTGTGAAGTGTGTGTGAATTCCAATTTACTTGGAATATTAGAAGAATCTGCTATGACATACAGTACATGTGGATCATGATAGAAATGTATAGTAGTTTAACTCAAATGCACTCCTTGGTAAACATAATAATAAAGGGATAGTGAACAGTGTCAATGATTATTTTATTATATTATTAACCAGTTGACAATTTGGAGTCATAAGTAGACATGTGCACGGTTAATCGCGGTTACCACTAAATCCTGCTGAAACCGAGCTGGCTACGATAATGCAAGGTATCGATTATTTTATTGATGCGTAGCTTGTCCGTGAAGCACGGATATGGGATCGGTAGGAATCTAGATCTGCTCGATCTAAAAGCAGTGCGAGTTTGAGTCACTTATAACGTGCATTTAAAAAAGCAACACCCGTCAAACATGATCATTATAAATATACTTTATTATCATGAAGATACCTGAGGAGGCTTGAGGAACAGTGATAAAAACATGTCCTTAGGCATTTCCTAGAACTACGTGTGTTATGGTCTTCTTCTGCAGTGCATATTTGGAGTTTCTGCACGAGAGCTCCCTCTGGCTTTCGGATGCAGTAGCATTTTACCGTACTTCACTCACAAGTTGTGCATAAATCACGTGATATATATTTTCGGTTAATCGGGCAGAAGTCTAGTCACAAGTCACTCGCAGATGTATGACTCAATTTTTCTAAATCGTTCACAGCAGTTTTCACTTTGATTTTGGGAAATGTTCACACAATGTAATACAGTAAAGTCTCTTCAAGCTGCTAATTAGCATCACTTTGTATAATGCAACGTTACTCCTGTAAGATCTGACAGACCTGCGGAATGACATTTCGATGACAATGAGTGTAGAAACAGCATTCACTTTCAGCAGTTCGAAATAAAGCCCCAGCTGCAGCCTTAGTTTTGCACAGTACTGGGTTTCATTAGTGCGTGATGAGAGAGCTAGACAAAGGAAGTGAGCACTTCATTCCCAGTTGGGCTAGAACTCCAACATCCCATTGGACAAGGTGAAATATTGGGACTTGAGTCAGACTGTCAATTTTAAAAGGGGGGTAAAAAAGCTGGTTACCAAGGACAACAAGGGGGAGTATAAAATGAAAACATGTCCCACTTTCCTTTCCCCATCCAATTTCTCTCTTCAATGACAGCAGCCAGAGGTTAAGCCAGTGTTCTTGTAGAACTGCAGGGACCTTCAAAGACTATAGACTGAAATTTATAGACAATTTATTCAGATTTCTACATCTATGTGCATCACCCAGCTTGGCTTTTCAGGGCTCGACATAATGAGGATTTTTCTTTTTACTTGGCCTTCACTGGCCACACAATGTAAAATGATCAAAGTTTGTGTGTCATCCATTTTTGCCTTTAAGAAAAATTGCTTGACATTGCAGTAACTGCAGTATGAAAACTCTTATACTGGCATCAGGCCATCCTTATTGTTGATCCCATTTTTGATGCAAAAAATAGCAAGCCATTATAATAATTGTGTCAGTAGAGTCTAATACTGCAAGAATATTGCCCTTACAATGCAGCACATTGTGTCTGTCTGAAAAACACATACGCCAAATTAGCCAAATCATTGTTGTACTGAAAATGAGTAACAATGTTTCATAACACCATCATCATGTGGTTGTGAATAGTGCAATAAGATTCCTACAAGATAAGAGGAGAACGCTCAACAAAAAGCACAATAAGACCTTCTTTTTAATCATATCTGGAGAGAGACCCTTTAATCGATACAGATTTCCAGTTGTCTGATGTTACACCGTATGCAAGCACAACATAGTCAAACTGCAAAACAGTACTAGAAAATACTGGATTAATTCACAACAGTAAAAGATTTTATAATGATGCCTGACAGATAGCTTATACCTAGTGTCAGTTCTGAAGTTATAGTTATCCCATCGTTTGTGTTGATAATGCACAACAGATTTTTTCAAACTAGCACAGTGCCAACAATGCATATTAGGCTTTCAGCAACTACAATGTAGAAAACAGTTCATCTGGGTCTTGCACCTTCAGATATCAAACTTCATAGAGCAAGCATGGAAATCTTCTGTGAAACGATCATGACGCTTGTACTGCAGTACTGGAACATAGAAACTTCTTACACAGAACTGCAGCACCATTGCAAGAACATCTGACTTAATGAACCACAACCACATGATATCACAGCACAACAGCAGAGAAAAGGATGACCTAAATCGCAAGAACATAAAGAAGAGGGGAAACCCCTACTATCTATTAAACAGGAGCCACATCAAGAACCATCAGAAGATGTTTATAACATACTGCAGAATTGAAACCAATAACTGTTTTCTTAACTTGGCAAATAGAACGGTACTCAATTGACATGGTTTTCATTAACATGTTTGTTTACATTGGATTCTCATGGGTAGGTACTTGGCTACTATCAGCAAATCACATTGTCTTTACTTTTGCTTGGGGGAAATCTGATTACTAAAGCACTTGAAATCCCTGAATATTCCCTGTAACATGAAGTAATTCTCTGTGTGACCATCTCTATTATCCCAGAAAAGCAATTTTAGTTGTAAAACAATGCTTCATTAGCACAATCTCACAACAGGTTTTCAAGGCACCTGGGAACACTGGAGTCAATAGGCTCTGTGTGGGAAACAGAACGAGACTGTGAGGTGAATGAACTCTCAAAACTGTAAGGGGGCAAAACAGGATGGGACTCTATAAACCATTTTCGACAGTGAAAAAAATTGCCTAATTACACCCTGATGACTTCCAGAACTCCGAACTATATAAACAGTGGCATAAAAACAAAGACAGGGAAATAATGTTCCTGTCCACTCATTTCTATAAACAATGTCTAATTACAGGTCCAAAATAAGCCACGGTGCAACAGTCTCTAAATACAAATAACTAGGTTAGCAAGAAGAGGGCATGTTAGACTATGCAAAATATCCCTCTGATAGGTTATATGCTTGCTTTTTACAAACAGACAAATAAAAAAAACAAGCCAGCATTGTTGAACTCATTAGTATGCTTTATGCTGGCCAACTAAAGATCATCTCCTGCATCAACAAAGTCACATATTTGAAACTGGTAATACACGTTGGTGGCTACTGATGACTTAACAGTCTTGAAAACACAGAAGAGCTTATTATAACGTTTATTCTTAAGATACATCTTCATAAACAGCAGTTTCTCTGGTGTCCGCAGATAGGAAGGCAATGTATCTGTAATATCTGAAAACTACGCATACTCAGCTAGCCTAGCTTTACGAGCCTTTAGCATTCAGGTGGCTCTTTGCATCCCCTTTAGATGAAAAGTTGTCAAAATACGCCATATGTACTTATTTAAAGCCATTTGTATAATAAACTAAAGAACTTGCAGGATGTTAATGTTTTCTTTGGGTTTAGCATGTAAGCTAATCACTATAACTAAGCTTTGCTTACTGTTAAGTATGGAAGACTCAAATAAAGGCTGCTATATTGAGTTTATCAGATTATAGTAGCTAACGTTATGAATAAATAGTTAGTAACTGTTTTGGTGACACTAAAAGCACAACTGTAATGTAGCTAATTCAGCAGCTTGCTACGGCAGATTAGCAAGCAAAGCAAAAATGAGAAAAACGTCTTCAACCATACCTGAGTCAAGTTTGCTGCCGTTCTTGTCTTCTTGCTCATAAAACGAGCCTAAATCCAACCGAGCGACTGCTTGATATTTGTTGAGATGAGCAAATGTGCTCGCACTTTTCTTTCGTAGTAATATTGAGTATAAAAAGGGCTCTGCGTGTCCCGGGTTCATACACACATACACATACATACGTGAAGCGCTAGCAGGCTGCTGCTAATACTTTTACATTACACCATTCGTCCTCCATTTCCCTCATTGTTCGCTTTTAACTGCTTTTCCAAAACCAAAACACGTTAAATAAAGTCTGTGCTCTTCGCTTTCAGTTTGCCGTGACCAAATTTTACAGTATTGTGGCGAGCCTCCTCTTATTCAGTAAAACAATGAGGGGAGGGCTAAGCGTAAGGAATCGGTTAGCAATGACGCTACGCCATCTATCTGCTCGAGCGCAGAGAAGACAGAGAAAAAGGTTTAATCAATAGTATGTGAGGCTTGGACCTATAATTTTCCTATAAATTTTATTCATATAATATGAATATATACTACATTCAACAATATGCTAACGACGACATTAAAAGCAAACACAGGAATGATGTTTTTCTTCATTTTCTGTAGATCGTTTGTATATGGGCGATTCTACAGAATTCGTGCAAACTGCTGTCACACATCAAAAAACACCTTAAAAAGCATTCAAGTATTCAAATCTAAATTGTTTACTAAGATCCTTCTATCATCTTTCGAGACCCACAATAATATTCATAATATCATTAAGCTTAATATATGTAAAATCATAATTTATTGGGTACTTTCAATTGGGAGATGGGTGACCCGAACCCAAACCCCTAAATTTTAATTTATGAAAATTATATAAAAATTTGTTTTGCATTTTCTCCCATTTTTGTTTTTAAAAATATATTTTTTATGTTTTAAAAAAAGTGAAGTTCAAAAAAAATTCCGAGTTCGACTCTAACCATTAGGCCACGACTGCCCCGTTTTCTGCAATTAAGCAAACTTTTTTGGACGTTATTCCATAAAAAACACATTTTTCAAGATGTTTCCAACGATTTTGCACCAATTCTGTAGAATGGTCCATATATACTAATATATACGTTATACAACGCTTTTTTTTCCTAAAGTTTCGTTTAAAAATGTTTTTTGTTAAAAAAAATGCATTTCCTACAAAGCATGTATTTCATATTTCATCAATTGTAATGTTAACTTTTTCTCACCATAGGAGGGCGACAGCATCACATAATTAAACTCATCTTGTCTACTTAGAATGAATTGCCTACAATTTCTTTATTCATTATTTACACAAATATTTCAATAACAAAAAGTGGCTTAACAAGTGGCTTGATTTAATTTCATTTACAAACTTATTGTGGGAGAAACTTATGGGGGGAATTAACCATCACCTGCTGTAGACTGTAGAGTGGCTTTTTCCTGGTTTCAGATATTTAATAGTTTGATTCCACCACATTACTACCCTAGAAAAATCCTGTCTACTTTATACATATATATAAAAAAGCAACACAAGCTACAGTGGACACAGAATACTGTCATTTAAGGTCTTAAATGGCAAACTGTGTCCTAACATGAAAGACAAGTCTCTATGTGATTGGCCACATGAATGATCTGACCACAGGTCACCCTGACAGCTGACAGAACACACAGCAAGCTCTTCCCTTTTATCTCCCTTTAATCTGCTCCTCTAATCAGATCTCTTGTAGTTTGTGCCTCATTGTACTGGACACAGCCCTGAATGTGCAATAAGCAGTGCCAGGTGTCTTACGGTTACCCATGTTCCTGTGAACTCATCTGCGGTCAGCTAATGGCAGGAAAAACAGGGAATAAATCACACAAGACATTAATCGTAGAAGAAAACACAATTTATATTTATGGGACAATGACTGTACGTACTGTACAGTAATAAGTCAAAGCGAGCTGCTCGGCCGTCACCTGTAAGGTTAAAAGAAGTTCAAGCTTTTAGCAAATTTATGTATTTGCAGTCCAACAGTCCAACTTGAGTTACACTGAACATGAAATGCAGAACAATACAATGCCACATCAGATCTGTTTTATTTCAATTTGATTAATTGTCAAAAACATTGAAGAAACGTTAGTATGGAGGGTGAGTGGTAATTTTGTGTATGCCCCTCCCACACAGTGGGCTGGTTTTGGAAGAAAGTCTTTAAAATATGAAAGTATACATGCATTTTCTCTGCAGCAGTCCTGAGGCAGGAAACCCAGGGGTTGAACCCATACACGTACTGGTGCTGACCCATACAGCTGCTGGGATGCTGGCCTTTCTGAAAGGAGCTGTACAGCCAATGGCTGTCAGCAGGGCTAGGAGTCTTTTTCAGAAACGTGACTCCAGCATCTATAGCAAGCCTGCAAAAAACAAGATTGGACCTGGGGTAAGTGAAACAATTACAGAATCTTAAGAGGTTCATGCACACATTTTTTTTAACTGAGGAAATAATTGGACTGGCTTGAATGACTCTTTGTATTAAATGCTTCCCGTTATAACAGTAGCAAATGTCAAATTATAATGTCAGAACCAGTAAACTTTATTTTTGAATTTATTTATTTCATGCATTTATATATATATATTATGTTATACTCTTTGGTTTGGGTAAATATATCCTTTTTAAAGATGCCCCACACACAGTCATATCTACAGTAGCCTGCAAAGTGTAATATTTATTCTGCAAGATTGGTGAGAAGTGAGGACCTATGAGAAGCTTGGCGTTGGCATTTGAACAAAGAAAATGTGTAAAATGTGCATGCATGTGTTTTTCTGCAGCAAAGTTTCTTCATTATGTTCGTGTTTGCTGTTGCCCTTCTGGCTCCTGCCGGCTGGATCCTGCACCACATCCCAGAATATCGCCAGAGACCACAACCTCCACCTTTTTAAAGAAAGCACATCTCTGCCACAGTCACCTTACCTGATGTTGTGTACTAAACACACCTGGCTGTCCATATTCACTTGCATTTGACTTTACATTTAAAAACAAACGCATTTAAACATACATTTTGGCTTAACATAATATAATACTGTCCTACTGTTTAAGAGAAACAGCCCTATTTGAATCTAATAGGAAATGTAATTTTGTCCTGTTTAATCCCTCCAGACTCTCGCCCATATTGTTACTATAAGCAAAATCTTCTGCGGAGTAAAATGACTGAAAATGACTGCACTGTTCTAATAAAGTTTCTCTTTATACCAAGCCTTTGTTGATAACTCCCTGTTTCCCTGTGCGCCCGGTACCTTTGTTTAAAAGTAGTTCATGCAGAAAAACATTAGATTTCCTAAAAAGGACTTCAATAATTGAAAATCTATTTCCTGTTTGTTGGAGCAGGAACTGAATAGTCCAAATAGACAGAGATGAAGGTTACATGCCATTTGATAGATCAGCTGTGCAGGATACTGAGAGTTTGGTGAAATTTGGTGATCTAGATCTTTTACATTTACGCAAAACTTTTATAAAAAATACTTATGAATCAATCAAAGAAGTGAACTTGCCACCTTTACACTATCTATCTATGTACTGTATTTATGTTCAACATAATTCCTTATTTACACGGAGATCATAAGGTGGCCAATGGGCCAATTTAGCCAGTTATACACCCCTACTATAGTGAAGAAAACTTCAGTGTAACATCTACCTCAAAGTGCTTTTAATACTATATGGAGGGCATATCACTTTCATGATAATGGAGAGCTATCATCCAGGTCCAGACTGTTACGCTTAGCTTCAGTGAAGCAGGAAAGAGCTGCAATCCATCTCAAAAGGATGGAACAACACAAAACATTGATGTACTTGATAACATCCAAAACACTAACATGATGCAGTCGGTGCTTGGTCAAGTTTCTGTTATCTTCAGAGCATTGGAAACCTCACTAGGAGTGCATTATGGGACATAGATTAGGCGATAATGTAATGCAATTAGCTAGAAAATGTACCTTTGTTGCGATAGTAGTAGAAGAAGAGTTACCATGAATATATTTTGCAGATGTCAGCACAGTACCACACATGGTTTAGTTTACTAGTGAGACTTATGTCAGCTATATGGAGAGAAAATGAATGGGGATTGCAGCAATTTAAATGACACAGAGGAAGGCCAATTCAAGTAAATTGGATGCTTTGTATGTTTTTTTCTACTATATGAGAGGCTTCAGTTTAATATGCAGTTTCTGCTGAAAAACAAACAAAATAGGTTAAAAGGAGATTTGCAATATTTGCAGTCATGTTACCAAAATCAGTTTGATGTTGCCACGGTTACCTTGTGCACAAAATGCTTTTGTTCTTTTCATGCTAGTTACAAAACCAAGTTGCTAAGTCTAAGGAAGTCAGAATACATCCAACCTCCAAAAGCTGTTGTGACCCTAGTCTCAAGCACTTCAGAATCCCCATTGTTTGTTTATTTTTCCAGAACAGCAGGAATGTTGAGATTCAGCTTCATTGTTGTTACAGTCTGTCCTAACCTTGTTTAATAAACAAGTCCATTTCCTTTACAGCACCACCGTTTCTTGCAAGGAAGGAGGCAGCCATATTAGAAACATAGGAAATGCATAACAAAACCATAATGTCTGGAGCTGCAGCATAATATCATCACTTTTTGAGTCATGTATAGTGATGCATATTGAAAGTCAAACTGACCAACAGTTAAACGAAACAACCCCTAGCAACTGTTGCACAGAAAAGGGGACAAAATAAGTTTAATCATCATTATTAAAAGCATATTTCACATGTGTCACAAGATTGAAAATGTAAAATGAAAATATAATGGGCAACTTTTCTATTGCTGCACCTGATTTCTATGTATAATTCTATAATTTACACGGCATGACTCTCTCTTCTTTTTCTGGCATGCTGCAGCAGACCTCTCAAAGATTAACATGTAAATAGCAGCAATACTGTCTCTAGAGCAAACAATGTTTCCTGATATTCCCACAACTTTGGGACAGAATGTTCTTTCCCTCCTGGTAACAAATAAGACACTGCCAGGTCTGTCTGACTGCAGTTGTCTGCTTCTCACTAAAAAGTTCAAGCACATCCCTTTCATTTAAAAAATGATGAATGAATGGACCGGATTTGTTTGATGTTTGGGATCATGCATTTATGCATTAGTTATTTTCAGGCATGGTTCTGCAAATGAGCAGTGGTCATGGTTAAACGTTACCACACACACATACACAATGTCGCCTTAAGGAAAGGATGAGTAAGATTGCAGATACGTGACCGGCGTCGTGCAAATGTGTGTGCGCATAATAAATCAGTGAGCTCTGGGTGAAATTGACTCTGGATGGGGGTGGGGGTGTATGTATCTGTGTTTGGGATGAGCATATACACAGTTATGATGTAATTCTTTCCCACACTGTGGGAGCACTTCAGAATTCTTTAATAGGATTTTGGTGATTATTTTTGCGGATGCAAATGTTTTTGATCCGGTTTCTTTTTATTTGTTAACTGTAATATTATATATATTTATTTATGTTGAAAATCGGATGTGTATGATGCCTCTTATTCATTAGAAAGTCTTTAGGGAATTTCATAATGGTGCATAAGAACAGTTGAATAATAATTTATGTTTAGTAAAGTTAATAATTTAACATAGAAGTCTATCTAAAGAACATCATAAAAATTGATCTAAAACCAATATTATAGATGTTAAAGCAGATGAATAAGAAAAAGCAGAAAAGTAAAAAGAACAAAATATATTTAAAATAAATATATTTTTTAGGTCCAGTTGTATTTATGAGCAGAAACTGATAACATAATTTAAGATATTAGCATATTTGAATCGATATGATCAACATAGAAATGCAAAAAGAAAAGGGGGAATATATGTACTCAATAGTAAATTATCTGCATTTCTGTGAAATGTCTGATTCTATATTTTGCAGTGGTAGATAGCAGTTTAATTTCAATAAATGTAAACATGTAATTTAAAAACAATAAGGTAAAACTGATAATACTATGAAAGCTAAACCAGAAAGTCATGAAATGATATGTGTCATGTATCTGTCTCTTGTTTCCCCTGGTTGTTGTGAACTTTTAGTTTGTATTCCTTAGTTCCCGTGTTATGTTGTAGTTCCTTTTGTTCATTGGTTCCCAGTTGATTGTCTCCCAGGGGCCGTTTCAGAAAGGAGGTTTAGTGAAAACTCTGAATATATTAATCTTGAAATGAGGGAAACTCCGTTTTCCGTTTCACAATGTGATGTATGTCAAACCTGAGAAAGCGGGGCAACTCAAGCATGTTTCTAAAGGACAGGTAATATACTCAGAGTCAGTAACCATGATAACTTACTCTGTGAAATTAATCTGGTCGGTAGAAGGTTTTCTTTGGTAAACCCAGAGTTTCTTTCGATCTCCACCCCCTTTCTAAAGCGCAAGTGGTGAACCTCATTTATTCATTAATACAGTCATTCATGGCACACGTTTTGACCACACAGAGAGTGATCTCCATCTCAGTGACTAAAATTTCATTTGTGCTTTTATAGAGGATCCTGTATGTGAAGATAAGAAATTACTTAATAAAGTGTATAAATAATGTGCATGAGTAAAGAAATTAATAAATGCAGAAATTAAGTGATAAAGGTAATAAACAATTAGTTTAGACGTGCAGCCATTCCTAACCAAATCTGCTTCGAGCAGGGTTCGATTCGTTGATCAGTCTGACTTTGACACAAAAGCCTGATACCCTAACAAGTGTCCTATACACCATGACATCTCACACTCATCACTAGAGCACTGATGTGGAGTGAGAACACGAGAATTTTTTATTATTTCTGTTGATTCATTCATTTACTGATTAATTTGTTTGTTTATTGGTACATTTATCTATTTATTTATTTAAACTTAAGTCATGATTTTCAGCACATATCCACTGTATGCAGAGCAGAAAGTGTGCCGCCATGTTGCTTTTTTTGGTGCTTTGGTGAACCGTAATATCGGAGCTCCAGTGATCATGGCTTTTCGTAGTTGTGGTGTAAGCACTTAACTAAGCCTACCCAGAGTTGACAGAATTAACTCAAATCAGCTGTTCTGAAACCAAAAACTCAAAGTTTCGCATCTCGGTGTAAATCAACTCAGAGTTCACATTTTAACTCTGTGTTGGTTGAACCTTGAAACAGCCCCAGATCTGATAACTCAAACAAAAAGAAAAAGGGTTTAGTGCCATCTTGTGGTGTAATCAAACAAGACATCTGAGATTTTAGTCAATCTGGAGCTATAAATGAGATGGCTAAAGATGGTTTTATATGAAATAGAGAACAAGACTATAGAATGTTTAGAGAATCCACAATAAGAATTAAAGCCTATAATCTATAAATAAGTGCCCGGTTTCACAAACAAGGCTTAAGCTTAGTCCCAGACTAAAATGCAAGTTTGAGTTGTCTTAACTGAAAATAACTTGCACTGACATATCTTAAAATATACCAGTGCCATTAAGGCATTTTGTAAAATCTGCTTAAATATCCTAATTTAACTAATGCACAGTCCTGGTTTCAGCTAAGCCCTGTCTGTGAAACCAGGGCTATAGCTTAAATAAATATGAATTATATCTAAAAATAAATCAATATTACTGATGTTTAAAATGCATTACAATTTGTGAATTGTTCCACTGTTTTACATATTTAATCAGGGACAATATGTATAAATTACACATGAAAAGCCAGATTTAGCCACATTTTCTCCTTAGCCCTACGGGCAGTGGTCACAGTTAACTGTTCATTAAGCACAAGCAAACACTTGCATGACATCGGTGATGTATCTTCGGTCTTGCTCATCCCCGTCTTGAGGTGACATTTTATACTTTTGTGGTTATATTTAACCATGAAGTGTAGAAACCATTATGAAAATTCCTTATAACACATAGCCTACATACAAACACAGACACTCACACACAGACTAATCCCTAAATATAGTGCATACACATTTAAGGGGCATTCCCCAAATACATCTCCATCACATCCAAGTGGCCGATTATTTATAGCCCACAGGGTTTAGAATAAATAAGATGGAATCCTTTCCAATCCCTTTCAGGAGACCATGGATGCACTCAAGAGGCCTTTAACACCGAGCACTCCACCATCACCTACTTCTCCCAATGTCAACATCTTTACCTCCCCTGCGATCGCTGCCTGTCCCATTGTCTCACCAGCTCCTTACTCTGGTCTGGCAGAAGATTGAAACGGATTTCTCCTCCTGTGCACCCTCCACCTTCAGCATTATGCTCACTTGTATCCTACCGAAGCTTCTAAAATTGCATTCATTACAGAGCACTCAACAAAATCACTGTAAAATTTCGCTACCCGCTTCCCCTCGTCCTAGCAGCACTGGAGCTTTTTCGTAAAGTTGGACCTCCGCGGCACTTATAACCTAGTGCGTATCAGACTAGGGGATGAATGGAAGACTGCTTTTATGACCCCAACCGACCATTATGAATACCTAGTAATGCTGCATGGACTGGTAAATGCTCCTTCAGTATTTCATGCACGAGGTACTCAGAGACTTTCTTCATCAAACCGTACTAGTTTACATAGACAATATTCTGATCTACTCATCCAACCCAGATGAACATCAGCGCCATGTTGCGGAGGTCCTTCAACGCCTGCGAGAACACCACCTCTACCTCAACGCGAAGAAATGTAGCTTTCATCAATCCACCATTCAGTTTCTTGACTATCATATTTCCAAGGAAGGCATCACCATGGACGAGGGGAAGGTGGCAGCTGTACACAACTGGCCACCCACCACCCAAAACTTTGAAAGACCTCAAACTCTTCCTGTGCTTTGCCAACTTTTATAGACTGTTTATCAAGAATTTCAGTTCCATCGTCCTCCCACTCACAGACCTCCTCCGCAATAAACCCAAATCCCTGTCCTGGTCTCACTTGGCCACCGATGCCTTCGAACAGCTGAAGAGGAAGTTCTCATCAGCGCCGCTCCTCAGTCATCCTGACCCGTCCCAACCATTCATTGTCAAGTTTGATGCCTCCTTCTCTGGGGTCGGAGCGGTGCTCTCACAGAGGCAGGGGAATCCATTGGTACTCCATCCATGTGCCTTTTACTCGCATAAACTGGCTCCCTGCCGGAGAAGAACTACGATGTCGCAGACGGAGAGTTACTTGTGATCAAACTCGCACTGGAGGAATGGAGGCATTGGTTGCAGGGTGCTCAACATCCCTTCCTCATGTACTGTACACTGACATCAAAAATCTTCAATACATCAAAGACTCCAAGCCCTCGTTGGGTCATGTACTTCTCCCGGTTCCACTTTGAAATCTTCTATCGACCAGGTACAAAGAACTCTTGTGCCGATGGTCTCTCTCGTATGTTTATTCCCCAGGATAAAGTCACCCGATGAGCCAATCCTCCTTGAATCCATCTTCATCGATCCGATCAGGTGGACCTTTAATGAAGGCCATCACCTCCGCCAATGACCCCAACAATCTCCCACCAGGGTGCAATCCAAACCGTATGCATGTACCACGCACAAACACATGTTAGCATAATCCACTCTGCACACAGCTCTCTGGGCACTGGCCACCCTGGGGCCAAAGGAACTCTCTCGCTTCTCAAGGAGAGCTTATGGTGGTCTGGAATCGCACGGACGTGAGATGGTTTGTCCAAGCCTGTAGAGCATGTGCCATCTCCAAGCCTGTAGAGCATGTACCATCTCCAAGAGCTCCAGGCACCTCCCCGAAGGAAAGCTCCATCCTCTCCCGATCCCTCTTCGGCCATGGTCACACCTGGGGGTAGATTTGATCACAGACTTGCCTTCTTCCTCTGGTAATACCTGTTTTTGTAATCCTATACTGATTTTCTAAAACATGCTGCCTAATCCCTCTCAAAGGTGTGCTCACAGCAATGGGATCTGCTGAACTGTACTGCAACAAGTATTTCGGTACTACGGAATCCCTGAAGATATCGTGTCCGATCGGGGACCACAGTTCATCTCACGGGTATGGTGTGCTTTTTATTTCTCTCCTGGGTGTGAATGAGTCTCTCTTCAGGATACCACCTGCAGTCTAATGGACAGACTGCGAGGAAAATCCAGGAGATCGGGAGGTTTCTGTGGACCTTCCGCCATGACCACCAGGAGTCCTGGAGCCAATACCTCTGCTGGGCCGAGTACGCTCTGAACTCTCTTCATCAGCCTACCACTGGGTTAACCCCCTTCCAGCGCATACTTGGTTACCAGCCACACCTGTTTCACTGGTCAGGGAAATAAAACCTACCTGGAATATCCCTTGCCGATCGTCTTCAATCCTCTTCTTCTGTGTCTTCGTCTCTGGTGTCTTCAGTGTCTTCATCTGGTCCTGTCATCTTCACTCCCCTTCACCAGATGAATCACTAGCCCTGTGTCCACAATCTCCTGCAACCATCATTGCAAGGACTGTATCACTCACTCTCATCAACCTTCATCATAAACTCTCTCAATCATTACTTACCTGCTCTCTCTGTGTTGTGCAATAAAGTGTTGAATAACACCTTACCAACTGCCTCTGGAGTATTCTGTTACAGCCAGGGTATTTTAACAGCACATGCTTGAATCTCCTAAACTTTTGTGTTTATCTTTTCATTTCTCAAGCCATCTTTCTCCTACAAAAAAATCCCATTGCTGATACTGCATAGCCATTATCACAGCTTCATGAGAGATAAAAGCTATTATTAACATTTCACTGAACCATCACTGGCTTTGCTAGGGGTTTGCGATAGAAAAAGGCTGACATATTAAATCCATTCTAAAAGGCTTAAATGAATGCCCTCTTGCAGTCATATGCCCTTTTGTGTCTGAAATGTGAAATGGCCACAGAGGTCTATGTAAAGAGCAAATGTTATCTATACTTTATATATCTTTTTGAATGAAAAGGTCTTACCGAGAGAACATGTTCAATGCATCCAGCAGATGGAGCCTTTGTGTAAAAGACAGCGATGCCATTTCTCAAACTTGTTCTAGACTTAACCACACTGTAGTACAGCGGATGATGTTATTTTTGGATCAAGAGCTTTTGTTTTCTGCATGATGAGAACATCTGTTGAAAGAGCACCTTGCGCTGCGTTTTGCCAAAGCTGCATTTATTCCATGAGCCTGTGATTTGCAGAAATGAGACCCTTATTGTCCTTTTTCCGAGAAATACTTCAGAACAAATTGCTCATAGCAAATCAGCAAAGAAATACTTATGTAAAAACAATTACATTAGCCAATATATTTCATCAATAGTTCATTACATTATCTACGAGTCAAGAGTTCTGAGTGGATTCACACAACAGAAACTGTCACCTGAAAATCTGAAAATTTTCCACAGAGGACTGAGCACAGTACAGAAAAGTGGATTTTTCACAGATGTTGTTATTGTTGATGACTCTGTGGCTCAGACCAATGATATGCAAACGGGCGCGTGCACATTAGTGGTGGCGCATTGGTTTTGTTTATAGGGTTTAGCAGAAGGATTATCCCCCTCCAGCCCGATTCATTTGTTCCATATGGTCCAAAAGGCCTTCGCTTCAGCTGTGCCACAGCTTGGGATCCACGCTTGAGTTTGTTATTGTCCCATCACAGGCTGAATGCAGTGCTACAAATCCTCCACACAGTAAGACGCTTCTACATTATTTCGTTAACCTTCCCGAATATTCTGCATATTACGTCTCGGTGGAATAATTCATTACAAAGCTGTCACGGTGAAGTCATATATCTATAGATTTGTGTAGTCTAAACGTGGACCCCACTCTCTCCTCCTGTGATCAGGAGCTGAGTAGAGCGATTTACAGGCTGTCGGGTTGGCTTTGTTCCCGTGTAAGTCAAGTCTCTGTGGAGAAGAGACGCATCAGTGCTCCAAATGGCCCCGGCCATCTCATTGCATTATCTTCAAATGGCACATCTGATGGAAAAGTTACAAAACAGCTCTCTAGCTTCTCTCATTTAAGGATGCCTCCATTTCCAACAACACGGACTGCACCTCTGCACACGGGAGTACCCCGTATCTCTCCCCATAATATATCATGTCAAACCAGCATTTCACTCTTTACAATGTTTACTTATTGACTCTCTCCACGTGCCAGTCTACTATATTTTGTCCTCTTGATGGGTTGATATGGTCCTGGGTGACCTTCCCTAGCTAAAACATTAATACTGGGTTATATTATAGAGGGCGATTAGGAACAAGCTTTGAAACAGAACCATAGTCAAGCAGAAGAGGTGAGAGAACCATTTCCTTATACTCTGCCAGCGACCAATGCCAGTCTGCATGAGAGGGCACACGTACACACAAACCTGTTCATGAATTCATGAATGCCCACACAGAAATACACATACAGTACACGTTTGGGTTTCTATGATGGTGTAACTTTTATATTGAACTAAATATATTATTTTTCTCTAAGCATAAACCAAACCTTTACATTTTGTATTTTTAAAAACCATGTTGGTTGCACTCTATATTATACTTATAGTGGATACTCACCCAATCAAAACACTGATAACTACATGTCCTACTTGTAATACTAGTACAGTAGTAGGTGTATTACTAGTATGTTTTCCTAGTACCCTAACACCACCTCTTAAACCTAACCTATGCAAAACTAAGTACTAAGGCAGTATTTACTGTATATACTGATCAGATTCTCTTGAAAATAAAGGTGCTACAAAAGTATTTTCACAGCAATGACATACATGGAATCCTCACATCTCCAAAACCATTATTTTTCAGGAAATTAAAAAAACTGCATATTTTTTGAGTTATTAAACATTGTATCGTTAAAGTTGGTATTATACCTTATATTGCTATCATATACTGTTGTGTACCAACATTAACACAACATTTCCCCAAAACCATGTTTAATCGGAGATACAAGGTTTACGACTTGGGAGCAGGGAGATACGAGATTACGCTGTCATTGATAAGAATGGTACGGACACAGACGTCGCTGCTGCCAGCAGTGTTCATCAAAGTCTGCGGTCGCGTTGAGCCTTTTGACAAGAGACGAGGCTTTAAGAGCTAATGAAAGCTAATGATTGTGGTTACATACATCTTCCTAAACTCTATTTTAAACGTTAGAGCTATGAGTGATGCAATACCAAAATAAAACGTTAAACAGGCTGTCTAATAGAGGCGGAAATTAATCTGCACGCAAATAAAGTTGGCGGTCACGTTGAGCCTCTTGACAAGAGAAAAGGCTTCAATCGTTAACCAAAGCTAACGACTGTGGTTACATACATCTTCCTAAACTCTATTTTAAAGGTTTAAGAACTATAAGTGATGTAATACAAAAAAACGATGAGCTGACTAGGCTGTCTAATAGGCGGAAATTAGCTGATTCTGCTCGCAAACTTACCTTCGTGGCTCACGGGCTTCCTTCTGCATCGAAGCATTACAGCTATCCATTTTTAACAAAACAGGCCTACTCAAATGTATCTAACCTAACTATTTTCACTCGTTATTGTCTAAAAAACGTTCAATCAGGAGACGTAATGCCGAGAGGCTCCCGCGGAGTGAAGAAGAGGTGGAGTTACGAGACTTCTCAGGCAGTTGATGTGTCCAATGGAGTTAAGAGATTTGCTCTCAAGCTATTTTCAACACTTTAGATTGGTTAATAATTTGTAAAAATAACAGACCCACATGGGGTCTGACCAATAGCATCGATTTGTGAAAAAATATGAAATTGACCAAATTTGGACATAGGAGGTTTCCGCCCGACAGCGACAATATGGAACAATTGTTGCTGTCCTTGTGAAACCTTGGATGTCCAAATTCACAGTTTTTCAGGAGATGGAAAAACACTGTACTTTTTAAATGATTAAATGCTTTGCGGTCAAACCACTTTTTAACACTTCATTGTTTAAATATTTGCAAAACCCAGTGTCAAACATAAAAGGTGATTAGATTAGTAATAATGATTTATAGCCAAAAACAGGAATCACAAAATATGGAGATACGTATAGAAGGACAGCAGCGATATATATATATTATAAATGATTACAGTAAATGTAATGTTGTACATTTCAAACATGAAATTTAAAATTCATTTGAGTTTCAGTGATTTAAAATAAAACTCTTGAAATCATAATTCGGTGTGTTTGAATTGGTTAATTGGTCAGAACACTTGCAATGCTGTGCAGCCACAAGCACATAACTTTGATTGACACGAAGCTTCACTAATTGACAATGTAAGGCATCAAGTTTTTCGCATTAAAGTGAATGACAGCCTATTCGATCTTCCGTTTCTCCAAGCAATTCATCATGCTTATCCTCACCGGGTAATTTATCTGGCAACATTGACAGAAAATACATGTTTACATTGCAGTCCTTATAAAAAAACACATCTTGATATTTAACTTTTCGGAATTACATCTCAAGCAAGGCATGTCAACTGTCAGCAGCAAGTTGAAAACATTTCGCCTGCACAATTTCTCCTGATTTAACCCTTTATGAATGGCATACTCAATGCTACACCATTTACTTTGAAGTTTACTCTTTCTCCTAACCCTTTACTGGAATAAAAGCAAAAAATGTATAGTACATATATCAGTAATATAAAGGAAAATGATGTCCTATGTGTCAGTATGAGACAGAGATGGGCACTCGAGTTAGTGACTCGGACTCGAGTCGCATTTTAAAAGTCTCGACTTCAGACTTGACCTGATATGACTTCAGACTTGACTCGACTCAACAAAAAGGACTCGTGAATATTGTTAAAAAAATTTTTTTTTTATCCTTGACTTACTGATATTGTAAGGAAAGAATGTGTATAGCGGTAAATAGAACTTAGAAATTAGAATTTCATGACGGACATTTCACTGCGTATTCCGCGTAAACTTCAGTCACATGAAACATGGCGGGAGCCTCGGCACCATATGTTCTCACGTTCGGTTTTATTAATGTGTCAGAATCAGGAACTTCGGGAAGATCGGCTTAATGCAAAGAATGTGGGAAAATAATTAAAGACACCGGAACGACAACATCAAACTTTATTAGACATCTAAGAACGCATACACAAAGGTCACATATAGAGAGCTATTATACTGTGATGTCACGGGTATTTAGGATATGAAAAATTTAGCCTTTAAAACTAGCTCTGTTTTTATCAATATTTTCGTAGAATGTGAATGTGGCTTTTTCTTAGTGAGTTGTATGAGAGATAAAGAAAGATATTAATGCATACAGTTTGTCCCGTATTTTTGTATCTTTCTTCATATGTAGACCCGTAAAAGGCAGACACGTTCAGCTAGAATCTTAGTAGTGTCCCACGGTTTTCCAAACATCATATATTTTCTCTATATAAAACAACTTTGTAAATAGGATTTTTGAGTATGAGACTTTTTTCAATAAGGCATGAAATGACTTGAGACTTGACTCGGACTCTAGTTGAAAGACTTCAGACTTGACTCAGACTCTAGCGATGAAGACTCCAGACTTGACTCGGACTCTAGCTGAAAGACTTCAGAATTGACTCTGACTCTAGCGATAAAAACTCCAGACTTGACTCCGACTCTAGCTGAAAGATTTCAGACTAGACACGGACTCTAGCTGAAAGACTCCAGACTTGACTCGGACTCTAGCGATAAAAACTCCAGACTTGACTCGGACTCTAGCTGAAAGACTTCAGACTTGACTCGGACTCTAGCGATAAAGACTCCAGACTTGACTCGGACTCTAGCTGAAAGACTTCAGACTTGACTCGGACTCTAGCGATAAAGACTCCAGACTTGACTCGGACTCTAGCTGAAAGACTTCAGACTTGACTCGGACTCTAGCGATAAAGACTCCAGACTTGACTCGGACTCTAGCTGAAAGACTTCAGACTTGACTCGGACTCTAGCGATAAAGACTCCAGACTTGACTCGGACTCTAGCTGAAAGACTTCAGACTTGACTCGGACTCTAGCGATAAAGACTCCAGACTTGACTCGGACTCTAGCTGAAAGACTTCAGACTTGACTCGGACTCTAGCGATAAAGACTCCAGACTTGACTCGGACTCTAGCTGAAAGACTTCAGACTTGACTCGGACTCTAGCGATAAAGACTCCAGACTTGACTCGGACTCTAGCTGAAAGACTTCAGACTTGACTCGGACTCTAGCGATAAAGACTCCAGACTTGACTCGGACTCTAGCTGAAAGACTTCAGACTTGACTCGGACTCTAGCGATAAAGACTCCAGACTTGACTCGGACTCTAGCTGAAAGACTTCAGACTTGACTCGGACTCTAGCGATAAAGACTCCAGACTTGACTCGGACTCTAGCTGAAAGACTTCAGACTTGACTCGGACTCTAGCGATAAAGACTCCAGACTTGACTCGGACTCTAGCTGAAAGACTTCAGACTTGACTCGGACTCTAGCGATAAAGACTCCAGACTTGACTCGGACTCTAGCTGAAAGACTTCAGACTTGACTCGGACTCTAGCGATAAAGACTCCAGACTTGACTCGGACTCTAGCTGAAAGACTTCAGACTTGACTCGGACTCTAGCGATAAAGACTCCAGACTTGACTCGGACTCTAGCTGAAAGACTTCAGACTTGACTCGGACTCTAGCGATAAAGACTCCAGACTTGACTCGGACTCTAGCTGAAAGACTTCAGACTTGACTCGGACTCTAGCGATAAAGACTCCAGACTTGACTCGGACTCTAGCTGAAAGACTTCAGACTTGACTCGGACTCTAGCGATAAAGACTCCAGACTTGACTCGGACTCTAGCTGAAAGACTTCAGACTTGACTCGGACTCTAGCGATAAAGACTCCAGACTTGACTCGGACTCTAGCTGAAAGACTTCAGACTTGACTCGGACTCTAGCGATAAAGACTCCAGACTTGACTCGGACTCTAGCTGAAAGACTTCAGACTTGACTCGGACTCTAGCGATAAAGACTCCAGACTTGACTCGGACTCTAGCTGAAAGACTTCAGACTTGACTCGGACTCTAGCGATAAAGACTCCAGACTTGACTCGGACTCTAGCTGAAAGACTTCAGACTTGACTCGGACTCTAGCGATAAAGACTCCAGACTTGACTCGGACTCTAGCTGAAAGACTTCAGACTTGACTCGGACTCTAGCGATAAAGACTCCAGACTTGACTCGGACTCTAGCTGAAAGACTTCAGACTTGACTCGGACTCTAGCGATAAAGACTCCAGACTTGACTCGGACTCTAGCTGAAAGACTTCAGACTTGACATGGACTCTAGCGATGAAGACTCCAGACTTGACTCGGACTCTAGTGATAAAGACTCCAGACTTGACTCGGACTCTAGCGATAAAGACTCCAGACTTGACTCGAACTCTAGCTGAAAGACTTCGGACTTGACTCAGACTCTAGCTGAAAGAATTGTGAACATCTCTGGTATGAGACGTTTCCCCTTTCGTGTGAAGTAAACAGTGACATTATTTTTTTTGCTAGGTATATTTTTGTACAATGATTATACAGATTGTAGTTAACTCTCAGATAGGAATCTGGAATATAATCACATGCAATTACAAAAAGCTCTGAGGTTGACCAACATCTGGTGTCAACTGGTGTAACAAAGTTTGATTTAACTCAAGTGACAAATCACTTTTAATTACTGTGAAATAAAATCACATTAAAGATGAAAGAGTAAGTATTTTTTACAAACATATGGAGCAGGGTGCTGCACATTCCTATCAGTTAACATAAAAAGCAACATGCATGTAAAACTAACTCAATTCAACCGATTATAGCCCCAGAATTTGGCAGAAGTGTTTGTTTTCAGAGTGGAAAAGTACACATGTATATCACAGCTGTGCACTAATCCTCTGCTTTAATCTGTGCTGAATTATGAAATCAGGCTGCCAATAGATCTCATGAAACAGACAAATAAACACCAGATATGATTCAGTAGCACATTTTTATTTAAAACTAAAAAAATTCAGCAATTTGCAATTAAATTAATCCAATGCACAATATATCGTTGTATTTTGGTATGTGATGCATACATTGTGCAATGACCTCTGATTACTCAAATATACATTAATGGCTTGTTCCAGACAAACAATATCACATATTCTGTTCTGACAAACACATCAACTTATACTCAACCTATAAACATTTTCTCTTACGCCGTACACACAATAAGACTGTCAAGAAGGCAAATATTGATATGTACATTCATGCAATACAATTCCGAGTACCTTTGTACAATATAATACACACATATCTTCAATACATATATCTTGATGAACAGTTGAGTGAGTATACAGAGGAAGATGTACAATGTGAAAAAGGGGATGTTTGGTTACACAAGGTTTTATATTTTGTTAGTTAAAAAGCTTGAGATTCTTTGCTCAATGTTACTATGTATGACCAATTGCAGTTATAGCGCTTGGATTTTTTTAACTGCTGGGTACAAAAAGATAATCAGACATGTTTGAAATACAGTTCTGTTTTGAGATACTGGAGAGGGCCTGAATGATATTACGAGCTAAATCTAAAACAATGTGTTTTTCAAGTTATGCTATGCATCCCATCTTTTAAGTATCTGTAAGCAAAGATCAAACAACATGACATCACAGTATTAATGCTTTAAAAATGATGTACCATAGCCAATAAATTGCTTCAGGAGAAGACCAAGACTTTTATTGGATGAAATTAAGCGTTCCTAAAGTTCTATGAGTTGGACACACTGAATTGTCCACAAAATGTATAGCCTACATATGACTGACCATTTTAAAGTATGATCTTTATGGCATCCAAGAAAATATTTCCCATTATTTTGTGCTATAGAAAAACTGAAACATAATGTTCACACTGTGAGACAGTTTAGTTTAAACTTACCATTTAAACTTTAAATACTGTATGTCTAATGTGTTAAAAATGATAGGCTCCTAAAAATATATGTATAAAATTATCAGACTAGAATCATTACTAACATTTAGCAATGCTAATGCTATAGCATTACACCTTTGTATTGACAACATGCAAACCAAGATTTCTGTCGTTTCCAATTGCATAGTAACACAATATAAGGAACTGCGGGCAGAATGTGCCTTTTCTATTTGGCTCACAAAAAAGCAATTTGAACTCTTTAATATTATGCGTCAAAACACGGGCCATTATTTTTTTTTACCGTTAAATAGTTGCACATGACATGAGAGAACCTTTAAGTTTTAATGAGGGACATTGCAGAGACAACGTTTAAGACAGAAACTTCAAAACACCACTGCATTTAACAAAAAGTGCATGCGTTTATTTTGTTGTTGGTGTTGTATATTGTCCTCCGAGGGGCCTCTGGGGCCTTCCAGGTTCAGTCTTGTGATACTCATCCAACTGCCGGCATCTTGAAGTCTCCTTTAAACTTTGCTTATTTTTGCGTACACACATCAGTCATTATCTATTTACTTATTTATGTTTACAGTACCTCCATCTCATAAACCCAAAGAGAGAGATGGTGTTTTTTTTTTTTTTAGGATACAGAGCATCTCTCGTACACGTCTTGCTTTGGCATGGCCACTATACTCCAGTGTTATTGGTTTCCACTACTTGCTGCTTACAGCGTGAGCTCATGGCGTACTCCCCTCGGCTTGTGCCGTTCTCCTCCTTACGTTTTCCTCCTAGCGGTTTCCTACAAAATGAATAAAAGAGATTAAGAAAATCAAAGCTGTGAAAGACTAAAAATGAATGCACTGACAAAGAATGTATGGAAAATGTCTGTAGAGCAAAGTAGAAATTGTTAATAAATAATATAAAGAAACCCACAGATATGCAACCAAAAAGTGAAAATTCACTAATTTGTTAACCATATTTAATTTTAATTCTAATTTACTGTCTGTGTTATAAACCCGTGTGCACATCGCCCTCTGGACACTAACAAAGTCAGTGTGATAAACAGCAGCACAGGTCATCAAAGTGAGTTATTCTGCAGTTTAAATGACTTCCCGCAAGCCATAATGGGCGCTAGACTTAAAGCTGTGGCATTCACCCCAGCCTGTCTATTCTTTATTACAGTTTGAAATATGCAACCTGCCTCCAGCCAATTGCCTTCATAACTGGTTTAAAATCCAGAGCTGCCCAAACAGCGGCGCACGGAGATCCAATCTGTTGATATTTCGTTAAATCATGTCAGTCACCCACTTATTTAATGGAAGATGCCTAAGGGAAAAGCTGGTTATAGTATAAGATGGATGATGGGAGATATACATTCAGTAGATGGCAACATGAAAACGAGCAAACTGTTGCTCTAAATTAGATGAGGCGCATTTAATGCTTCAACTTTCAAAATAAGGTTGTATTGATGGAACATGCGTACGGGAGGCGACCGCATGATTTCGTATAGACACCACATAAAAGCAGCTATTTAATGTATTCAATAAGCTAATGTGGTACTTTAATACCACATCACTGCTTCAACAACAAATACATACAGAAGAGCTCTAGGGGGTTAGGAAAATCGAACCTCTACAGTGATTTTTTCAGCATTAGCATATAGCCTAAAATTTTCAAGACAGGCTTACCTTGAGGTTAAATACGTCATTTAATTTTTTTGTTAAAATCCAGTTTAGTTGACAAATTTCGTTGGTGGATATGGCTGATATTCACTGGGGGGGCTCTAGTTAAGGACATTTTGGACATCTTGGATACAAGATGGAAGTATTTCTCTTTTTAAGGGGGGGGGAAGTGATGTCCAACTTTGAAAAAAAATCCACTTTTCTCTTTATTCAAAGAAAAGATCTTTGAAGACTTTGTTGTGCTTGAAGTGTAAACTGAGGCTTGGAAAAAATTACAACACATGACAAAAGCTTGAGTCAATTGGAGAACAGCTACAGATTTTTAAAGTTTTTACTACAACAGCAGGGGTGCATTTCCCAAAAGCATCGTTAGCCAACTATGGTATAGATCAACCATTATAGACCAGCATAGATCAACCATTTAAGTGTTTCCCAAAACTATCGTTCAAACGATCAATCGCAAGCAGCATCGCAAAGTTGCATGGTTGGAACTACAGGTCTAGAGCTGTGGTTAGAAGCATCGTTCCTTATTATTATGACATGTAGACTTACATGCATCAAGCTTTTGATCAAAGTAAGCAAGCAACATGCAGTGCATTCCATATCCGTCACTCAAAATATATACAAATTTAATTGCACATCTTTTAGTTTGTCGAGGAAATAGAAGCACTGCTTTTTAAAATTGCGCATGCCTTTGACCTGCGTGCGCTAGGACCCTTTGGAATTCCTGGGCGGAACGACGTAGGAGGACACTTATAAATGAATTAAATATCATGAAATAAAACAACAGATAACAAAAATAGGATAACAAAAGTAGTCCTTAAATGCAATGTATGTTATTTAGAGCAAGAATTTGACATTATGTCAGATCGAATTAACTCGCTGGTTAACCACCATAGTACGATGCATCATTGGGGAAATTAACGAATGACGTCCTTACTCCACCACCTGTGTGGCGTCATCAACTAGATTGCTGAACCAACTTGGTTCAAACAATTGATCTCTGACAGAGTTACTACGGTTTCGGGAAACAGTCGTAACTACATCGTTAATTTCCCCAATGATGCATCGTACTATGGTGGTTAACCAGCGAGTTATGTCGTTGTTCGGGAAACGCACCCCAGATCAACAAATATTAATAGACAATGTATGCTGAAAAACTCTCTGAATTGTCTAAAGAGGCGAAGAAAAGATAACATGAATAAAAAATGCGTGCAGTTACTTTTGATTTCTGCAGTAAACATATCAAAAGTTAAGGATAATTACTGCTAACAGTAAATGCCAGAATGAGAGATTCCACATCACATAGGCTACCATTGATTATGTCAGGAGGAGAATAAAATAGGACGAGAGAAGGAAAACAAGCTGACCTTTAGAGAGCCTGCGTCTACTGTCTGCAGATCTCTGGGGTCTGTCTAGAGGACAAGTCTAATTTCATAAACGGGGCCTGAGCTCATTAAAATTGACCCGTTTATTCCAGGAAAAAAACACACTAGTAACTTGTTGAATGAGGATGCTTTTTTGCAGTCGGGGTGAGATAAAGAGCAATTTTCCAGCTGACCCAAGCGAAATGTCATGCATGTGGAGCTGGGCTACTTCATCAACATACATAGTCTGAATGTGTCGTAGCGATCCGACACACGACTATGAGTCGTGTCAAATGGAGTGCACTGTTCTCTTCATGACTCAGTCATACTTTGTTATATTGAACAAATATGCAACTTCAGAATATCATAAATGTCTTTCTGAAACCTGGAATGGAAATGGAAAAAACATTGTCAAAGAAAAAAACGGTGTTGTCAAAGTTGACAAACACTTTTTAAATACATTTTATTGGTTAGATATTTGCAAAACCCAGTGACAAACATAAAGGGTGACTAATAATAATAATTTATGGCAAAACCTAAAAATCATGAAATATGAATATACAAGGTTGCATAATTGGACGGATACATTACTCAAGCAGAAACAATAGTCAAATACATTTTCAGTCATTGCACCTATTCAGAGTATAAAACAAAATGTCAAACCTTAAGCTACAAACACAGCAAAACCTTCAGATGAAATCAACCGCAAGTCATCTTGGAGATTGATGAGATGGTTAGAGGTAGCTTGTGCTCATCTGTTGTGATAAACACAGTTCTGTCTCTCGGGCAGGACTGATGAGACAATCCCATTACTCTGCAGGGGCCATCTGTCACAAGATGCCCCGGGCTGCAGGGCTTTCCTATACAGACATTCCCTTGCGTTGAATGATTTACACAAGGGAAAAACTCTGCCTCATCTGATGTTTGAGGGGTGGGGTAGTGAGAAGGGAGCGAGGGAGACAGACACAGGAAAGTCTTGTTTTTCCCCCTTTCCTATAAATAAATAAATGCTCGGGGTGTTTTTACAATTACACTGTCGCATAATCTTTGTGAAATATGCTACCTGGTACATTGCTGCAGAAACAAACCAGGCGATTGATGGAATTTCTTGTCGCTCGTTGCTCGTCATTTCTGGTTGGGACAAAACCACAGATTTATATGAAAAGATCTTTTTTTTGCCTAATTTTAAGCCTTTTGGAGATATACCTAAATGTAACCACATACAGTGTTGTAAACACACGCCAGGTCTAAAAGTCTACTGCATATTCACATTCATGTAAACATCTTACACGTATGCTTTTTCAGCTAAACAGACCATTTCAACTGAGAGCTGGTTTTTATCCCCCTTCAACCTGGCTCACAGACTCCAGGAGTCGTGTGGATTTCCCTCGAGTCGTGTTGCTCTACTGCACCATGTGCACTGTCAGTCGCCCAGTTCCTCTATAGACCACTCGGCTTATGTAACGTGCCAAGACAGGAAGCCAACTCCTTTATCTTTCCCCTGAATCAGCACAGAGCTCACTCGCTCAATGCTCTCTCTATCCACCCCATCCCTCTGCTTCTGCTCTCTCTACCGTCTTTTCTCACCGAAGGACAGAGGCACCTGAAAGGCCCTTGTGCCTGCTCCCCACACAGTAAAATCTCCAGTGTTAAAAAAGGTCAAATTAACTCTCACAGTGTATATATAATCCACACGGTGAGAGTTAATTTGACTTTTTTAAACACTGGCGATTTTGCTGTGCAGACACCTCGGTCTGCCGTTGAGCGGATCTTACGTGATGTTTCCCTTTGGGAGAAAGTGGGCCAAAAATGTGTCTCAGAGTGTAAAAATGCTGATCTGGGAGGCTGATAAACTCTCTAGCAGAGCTGGCTGGAAAAACAAGCACTTGCACAAGTTCCTTCCTCTTCCTGTGGAAACGGCAATAAAGCCTGTATTTATACTGCAGCGACAAACAATTATGAAATGATCGATTCAGTCTGTCCTATCTGATTTTGAAGAAGCTTGCTTGTAGAGACATGCTACAATGGGATTTTAAAAAATGGTGTGTCATGATTTTAACAAATGATCAGCTTTTCCCTTTTTGTCCACAATGGAGCATTATTTACAAGACATCTACCCATATCCTTTTTAGGATGGGATACAAACTGGACGTAGCATGGAGAGTCACTATAAGGCCAAAACTGTTCCTTGGTTGTACAGTTTTATGCAAATCTCAATTAGAATTTCTAAGGGAGTAGAATATCTAATGATGCATTGAATATTACTGACAAAAATGGATCATTTTGATCAGATTTAGTCCACTTAATGTTTCTAGCTTGAAGAACACATGGTTAAATGTTCAGCAATGCTTTTTGTTCTTCATTAAAAAGAAGCCCAGAATATCACTGCTGAATCTAAAACAGCTACATCCTCACCTCCAAACATGGGCCTGGGCCCTTAATAATACATGATGTGTAGTACACACATGGCAGGGGACTACACAAAGCATAACAGGTATAGCTAAATATTTTATCACCAGGCTCTTCGGAATATGCAGCAGAATGCATTTATTTCCTCAAAAACATCAACGAAGCAGACCGAAATCGCTGCTACCGGGCTATACTGTAGGTTCAAAGTGTAAATTGAGCTGTAATCTATTTGTATTTTTACTGTACATTGTACATGAAGTGTGATATACTGTATATATACAGACCTCTGCAGAAACAGGAGCGTACGGCCACAGAAATAAACTAAAGAAATGAAAACAATTAGCACTTACATATTTGCACATGTAAAGTGTTCAGAGATTTCTCACTCATGATCTGAATCAAGTGAATGATTTCATCCTTCCCTTCACCTCTCTATCATCTATCTCTTGACTCATTTTCTGAACTTTCTTTCTTATCTCTGCCACAATGTTATTGTATGTTTTCTTTGTCATATTCAAGACTGGAGTATAACAGACAGCTGTTTGTTGTCTCACTCCACGACATTTACACTTCAAGCAAGCAACGTGACAAAATTATGATCAGTCAAGCTGTCTAAACATTGTGAACAGTATAAGATCTAGAGACTGAAGTGACATCAATTTTCATGTCATGTCAATTCATTTTAAACATACTTAAAAAAAAATAAGACTGATTGTAGAGCGCACCTTCAGTTTCTGACTTTCGCTAAAAAAATCTAATAACCAGAAATGTGTCAGAGTGTTGCCCTTTGTTAATATGATGGGTTTACTAATAAACAATTACCTGGTCTCACTGCTGTTAAAGGCATATCACACAATTTTCATTTAGTCTTTAATGGTTCTGCACACAGTTTCAGGTTCTCATAAAACATTATTAATAATGTTGATCTACAACCTGATAAATCGACATTGATAAACCTAATGATCTGGAACTAGCACTTTCAGACTGAGAAAGAAAACAAGCCAGGGATCAGGCCCACCGCCCCCCCCTCCTCTGTGCACGCCACTGATGCTGACTGCAGAACTAAATATAACCACTCGCTAACCTTTCCCTCTTTGATATATACAAAGGATATTACGACCTAATTATAGCTCAGACTATTAATAGTGGAAACAGTGTGTGTAACACACAACTCAAGAATTATAAATAACATTACATACAATATCATCATCGAGTCAAGGTACACAAAGCCTGAAAATAAGGACAATAATGAAAGTTAACTCTAAAAATGCCAAATAGAAAAACATTAACTAATTCATTTATTTGTACTTAAATTCAGACTTGAAAAATAGCATCAAACACTTAGGCCCGGTTTCACAGACACGGCTTAGCTTAAGCCAGGACTATGCCTTAGTTGAATTAAGATATTTCTGTCGCTTTTATAAATATGCCTTGGAAGAATACATTACTGGTCTGCATCTTGATACAAAACAATGGCACTGATTTATTTTAAGATATTACAGGGCAAGTTATATTCAGTTAAGACAGGTCACACATTCATTTTAGTCTGGGACTAGCCTTAAGCCTTGTCTGTGAAACCGGCCATTATTCATCATTAATTTACTCATGTTAACCAAAACCTGTTTATGACTTTCTTCTTTGGAACAGAAGATATTTTGAGAAATGTCCATACAATGAAAGTCAGTGGGGTCCAGTGTTGTTGTTTGGTTACCAACATTCTTCAAATTATCTTCTTTTGTGTTCTGCAGGTTTAGAATAACATAAAGGTGAGTAAATAATGAAAGAATTGATTTTTTTTGGTTAAACTTTAATATACTAATATGCTGTCGGTTTTTCCATTGTTTAGAGAATTATCGTAAATAACCTATATAAGAGCAAAGTATTCATAAATGCTAATATTTCAGAAAAATTTCACACGTTTTAGCCTTGGAACAGAAAGACACATTACAGGTTAAGCCTGATTATGTTTAGCTAAGAGTGCTTCAAGTTATATTTGCTCGTAGCGTCCAATCTGTATTATAATTACCATAAACAAAGAAATTCAAAAAGACCTGAATGACTGAAATATTACAAAACAATCTACAGCGGTCAAAGATGACAAAGCACCACTTTCATTCCCCTCAGATTCGTTGTTCTCTATTTGCGCTGAGCAACTGTTCGGCAAAACTGCTTTAGCGTTCCCCTCCAGTGCCTCTAATTCCATTAAACTCATTACAATAAGTGAGCCACACCAGGCTTCAGCATGCAGAAGCCATAAAGCAATGATTGGGGTAATAATCCGAGCCTTCACTGGGACATTTTAGCGACTGTTTGAAGAAGCATCGGTCATTGGGCATAGCTAAATGATGCATTCGCGTGCATATAAGAGAAGGCATTAAACATGCCTCTCTCTTCATTTTAGCAGACTGGGCAAGCTCATCAGTGGCGAAATAGCAGCCAGCTGGGTTATCATTTGGGAGTCGCTTTCCTTATACAGAGTTCTCAGGTGAAAAGAGGCAATGTGCAACAAACGGTTTCACCAAGTGAAATGATTCCAAAACATAGAGGTAATGACAAGTCCCTGCTTAATAGCCAGGAGGGGATGTTCCCCAGCTTTCATAAATAAAAGATTAATTTCCAGAAGTCTGGAATGTTTTAACATGAACAGCTTGGATCCCCTCTCAAGTAGTTTCGCTGGAAAATCTGAATAGTGTCAATTTAACAAGAGTAGCTTTGAGATGACATGAACCAGACCAAATATAGTCAACTGATGATTACTACATAGATTGTGTTTCTAGGGGTAAAGCAATTTATGAGCAATTATAAAACAGATTCAAAACAATTTCAGATGCTGATACAGCTTTCCACATTTAAGCCATGCTAAAATATACAACATAGTAACTGTTGTGATGCAAACACTTGTATTGTGTAATGGATATCACTGCACAGCACTTAACTAATAATGTTTGTATGTCAGGGACTAATAATAAATGTACTCAAATAAAATATTAATGAAAATATAATGCTTTTATTACATATTTAATGAAAGCAAAAACCAGTAAGAGAAAGTTAGCTGTGGCATTTTGTTCTCTTTATGGTTTCGTCTGGTTTATACAGGATTTTTTTATATTGCAAAGTGTATTTTTTTTAATGTTTAAGTTAACTACACAGCTCATTGGATGAAAAAGTATTGGTGCTTTTGCTGAAATGGGTATAGGAAAAACATAACTGAGCATGTGTAAAAGACTCCTGAAAACACTGCTTGCTGACAGCAACCTGACAGCAGAGATCTTATATTATTACTTACAGGAAAAGTAAAATGGAAAACGGTGCAATAAACTGATAAATTTGTCAACCTTTTAGCTGAATCTATGTGTTGTCATATAGCCCAGAGCTTGAGAGCCTTTTTTCGTCTTGAGCTGTGTGAGTGATTCAGATTGTCTTAGGTCATTTGCCTGTCTGCGGCTCATTTGACAGACCTCTCAGCTGTTCCCTTGACGGCACATCACTGGTACCAAACCGCAATAGCAGCTGAAGGCTGGCAAAAACGCAATGTTTATGCCTTCCACTTCACCATCAGTGCCAAATGAATTATGGTTTCCTTAACAATAAATTAACACTGTCTTTTTTTACACAAGTAAAGGAGATAACATCTTTTTGCCTTTTTATATTATATTATGGAACACGAAGCTGACGCAGATAAAACTCAAATGAAATCTTAAAAAATGAAAGTCTAAGTTAAAGATGAGGTATCACACACAGTTTCTGCCAATCTCATATTAATCTTGAGTACCTATACAGTAGTATTGCATACTTCATATCTTCGAAGAGTATTTAGTTTGATCAAATTAATGAAAAGACAGATACAGCTGTACGATTATTTCCAGAAGACGTGCGCCTGAAGTTGTGCGGGGGGGGGGGGCGGAACTACAGCACAAGCACACAGGACATCATCCCATTATCCCTGCATAACTGTAAGTTCGTGTTGTTTACATTATGCTCGTACACGCCAATTGCCAACAAAACACAGACATATGACTTAAGTACGGTGGCCGTTAGGTGTCACTGCGCTGCATCGGAAGAAAACACACGCAAATAGAAAAAACACCACCAAATTCATAAAGCATTTTCGTTAGTTTGGCGACACATGCCCTGCAAATACTCGTAACACAAAAAACATAGAAACGCGCTGCAACTGGCACAGACAACAACCGAAGTGTTTCCAGGGTACTCAAAAAACTGATGCACCATGGCTGGGACGAGCGTCATTTCACTGTGGCCATATTAGTAGGCGGATGTGACAAGCAGAGCGGGACGAGGGCCGTGAGGGAATGGCGCGATGCCGGTGATGCGAGTTGCACCGGTCTCGCACCTCTCATGGAGGAGCTCCGGAAGCATAAAAGGAGGAGCGACAGCAGTGAAGGACGAGAGAGAACCAGGTCTGGATTTTATGTTGTGTTTTATTATGTTTGTGTGGCCCTTTACTTTCATTTTGTTGTTTGTTTGTTTATTTTATTAAAGATTGGTTTAACGTTCGCCGGTTCCCGCCTCCTTCTTCCTGTTTACTTCGACCTTTGTTACAGTGTAGTTGAACAGACAACATAGAACACAATATAAGTTCTTCGTCGACAACTCAACCTACGAATATGGACACAAGCTGCGTTCCAATTCATAGGGTTCCTGCGAAGCTGGTCCCTACTCCCTGAGCACAGGATGTCCGTTGAAGTGGACTTATTTGCAATGCCCTGCAACGTCATCAAAGAAAGGCAACGGCAGGGTTGCGCATTCATGTTCATTTGTTAAAAATGCATCAACTAATGCTAGTTTAAGCTTGAAACATAAATGTACATTTTACGGATGCACGATATTATCGGTAGATAATGGCTTATAAATTAATTATCGGCATTGGCCCGATAAAGAAAATAACGCTGATACGCCTCGCCGATAGGAAACTTTGTTGATTAATATGCGTCAATTTGCGTGTTTGTGAGTGCTACAGCGAGCATGTCGGCGGTGTGGGAATATTTCACAGTAAGTCAGTAAGAATACCTGTTACAGTAAGGAAAAAATATCTATATGCAACATAGTAATTAAATCATGCTTGTAAAAGCAGCACATTCGTACATTAACTGAGTGCGCAAAGAAATCCATCTCTGCGCCCGTCAGCCGCGCACTGCCTATTTATTGATTAACATTTTTAACTAAAACACAGAGTAAAAATAAAGGTGAATCCTGCCCATCGTCCATCGGGAGTAGACTTTGAACTTGAGCTCAAGCGTGCATAATATGCAACGCGCTGCCCTGTGACTTTCGTCTCTGCACACTGCTGTTTTGTAGTCTCCATTTCAAAGACACATATGCTCTTGTTGCTTCTTTAATTAATATTCACCAAATTCATTTTCCAAATGTTTTAAAATTATTTAGTTTATCATCATTTTAAAATGTGACCGGGCTATGCCCCCTTGTTTTTTTCCACGGGCTCAGTGCCGGCGCTTATTTTTTTCCCATGCAGCTTATAATTGCGACCAAAGCACCTTGGTTGAAAAAACGCTGTCCAGCACCTGCCGCTTTTAGCTGCGTAAAAATGCCCGGTGGATAGACAGCATATATCGGTATCAGCATTGGCTTAATTGAGGTGGAAATTATCGACATATCGGCAAACATCCAATATCGTGCATCACTAGTACATTTCACAGCAACTAATGAATTTGGCTATAGAATAAGATTGGTACCCTTTTCCATACCTAAAAACCTGTATTTTCCACCTAAGAACTTCGATGGGGTCGTCGCCTTTACAACCTATGAATAAATTTCTAGTTGAAGTTTGCACAGAATTTTTTTTCGTTTTGAAACACGCCGTTACCTTAGATGATTTTATTTATTGATACAATGCAGAGCTAAATAGGACAGACACTGACAATGAAACAACAAAGAGAACAACATTTATATGTGGGGGTGATAGTGTTAATTTTGTCAGCTATTTTTTATTTTAGTCTTAGTTTTAGTCCCACGACAAATACACTTTTTAGTTTTTTAGTATTTAGTATTTTTTAGTTTAGGATACTATTTAGTCATCCATGTCCTGTTTTTGTTTAGTCAAGTTTAGTCGACTAAATGTCTATGCATTTTCGTCTCGTTTTAGTCAATACAAACTTAGTCACATTTTCGTCATGCTGTATAATGGTTAAAATGATAAAAATAGTTATTTTACTAAAAATTATAATCTTATATAATTATAATAATATTATAATAATACAATAAGCACAAATCAAGAGAATGTCAAATCATGTGCATAGTTTATTCAACTTCATTTAAGAAGTATTTCCAAAGAGGTTTGATAAGTGCATAGGCCTTTTCATAAACATCCAACCTCTCCCTTAAGTTCTCCCGCAAATTAATAACGTTCGCATCTTCCTGATTCCCGCAAAATATTGACAATTTCCCGGAAACAACGCGATTGACCGTGAAGGAGAACCCTCGGAACGTAGTCACGAACTGATTACGTTCAGTTTTCACCTTTTTTTCGAAAGGTGGGATGTCTTTATTGAGCAACCACAATTGCAAACAAACAATGTAGTGGAGATCGACTAAAAAGAGTTTTTGGGTACATTTTATTTTATAACTACATTTTAGTCTCATAATTTTCATCAACGATACTAAAACTAGCTTTCCTGTGGCTCAGTGGTTAGAGCATGGTGCTAACAACGCCAATGTCATGGGTTCGATCCCAGGGGATTGCACATAGTCAAAAGCAAATGTATAGTACAATGCAATGTAAGTTGCTTTGGATAAAAGCGTCTGCCAAATGCATAAATGTAACATAAACACTAGGTGGTGATCAGTAGAATTAATATCTTCCTCAGATGACGGTCGATCACATAATAAATGGGAAAACAAGCAAATGGCTCCGTCTTTGTTGCGGGGCATTTTTTAGGATCTTAACTCATACAGTCGGCATGGAGGTATCAAACCCGTTTCCTTATTTTGTTTATTATCAACATTATAAATGATAAAAACAGATATTCTTGTGCGGCTATTGTTACCATGCAACTTAGAGCAGCGCGTCTTGAGGAACAGACTTTAGTGTAAAATAGGCCTTGTATGCTTGTTTTCTAATCAAGAACATGTAAACAAAATAAAGAAGATAACTATATACCACAGACTGTCAATATACATTCTGTTATGTACGTTTTTTGTACGTTCTGTTTTACAGTTTTGATGCGTTTTTCTATTTTTTTCATTTTCTTGTTCCAACGTTGCTTATCTTTTCCACTTAAAAAAAAACACATACAGGATGTAATATAAGCTTGATGTGAAATTCTGACTAAATAAAACGTCAAAACATGACGTCTTTATTAACTTAATTTTAAATAAACGAATATTTGTTTTTTATGAACTCGAATATGGTTTTATATAAAAATGCCCATCACTGATTAAAATATGAAAATACACTTTAATTAGGTCAACTATGTAAAGATGTGTCATGTGGGTTTCATCTCGTGTGCTTTTATTCATGTATGCGCATTCTTAAACATTTCTGAGGTAATCCTAAAATAATAAAAAAGAATGGCTGCCTCTTACAACTTTAACATTAGTTTGTATGATAGTAGCTAAATGAATGAATACTCGCGCGCATATGTAAACTCTTTTAATTGCAGAATAAAATATAAATACAAATAAACAGTGGTGAATACATTCATTCATCATCTCAAATATGATATAAGTCTTATAAGTTTTATAAGTAAAATAAAAGATTCATGTGGAACAAATCATGTACAAAACTCATCTGTTGTTTTTCTGACTGGTGATGCGGCGCAGTTAGGCGGATCTCCCTCTCCACTTCCGCGAGGTGATGTCTATATTCCCATATTTCCCACGCCAGTCGGGAATACTCAGTGAAGTCCACATCGCAGTCCACTTACACTTACAGCCACCTACAGTGCGTCCCAGCCATGGTGCATCAGTTTTTTGAGTCCCCGTGAAACACTTCCGTTGTCGTCTCTGCCAGTTGCAGCGCTTTTCTGTATTTGTTTGTGTTGCGAGAATTTGTAACACGTTTCTGTGTTCGTTTGTGTTGTGAGTATTTTCAGGGCATGTGTCGCCAAACTAATGAAGATGCTTTCTGAATTTGCTGGTGTTTTTTCTATTTGCATGTGTTTTCTTTCGTTGCAGCACGGTGACACCTACCGGCCACCATACTTAAGCCCTATTTGGTCGGTAATTGCTTCTCATAGGCACATTGACTACCATAGTAGGAAAAATTCCATTATATATATTTTTTTGTTCTATTAAACACAAAAGAAGATGTTTTGAAGAATGTAGGAAAGCAAACAGTTCTGGGGGACTTTTGACTACCATTGTCATTTTTCCTACTATGGTAGTGAATGGGGTCCAAGAACTGCCAGTTTACAAGCATTTGTCCAAATATCTTTCTCTGTGGTCAACCAAACAAAGATATTTACACAGGTTTGGAACAACTAGAGAGTGAGTCATTTATGACAGAATTTTCATTTTTGGGTGAACTATCCCTTTAAAGATGATGACAAAGCAGAGCAGATACCAGAGCATGAACACATTAAATAATTGGGTCAGAGCTACAGCGCTATTCAAAACATGTATCCATCATGTACCGTCTTTAAGACTGTTGGATAAAACAAAACATTTGAATAAATAAAATCCCTATTTAGGTTTGGGTGGATGTTGCTATTTTTACCAATACACACCGTGTGTCTCTTTCCTTTTCAAACAAAAGTTCTTAAACATATTTGTTATTAGTAATCATTGATATTCTTTTCTTAATATGCCATAATGTTGATTTCCATCTTTTTAATTTCCTCAAACAAAAGGCGATCCCTTTATGACATCATCCTCTTGGAGGTGACATCATTTTTTCAGCATACATTTTAAAATGGTTTTGTTATTAGTTTTAGTTATTTATTAGTTTTATTAGCAACTTGTCTCACTTTAAACATTTAAAATAAGGCAAGAAAGTATGCACCAAATGAAATACAGAAAGAAAATGAAACATCTAAAGCTTATAAAAGCTAATGATGTCCTATACCTCTTAATAGCCTTGTAGCAAATGATGACAGTCAGGAGAAGGAAGACCACAGATGCACAGCTTACTGTCCCTAGTACCAAGATCTCCATCTCTCTTCTCCAGGGTGTTACAGGGGATACAGTTGAGGGAGCCACTGAAAGACAGTCAAAAGCGTGTGAAGTACAGAAAACAATCCTCAAGCACATTTTACCATTACCATTCTTGGCAGTACATTCTCTCAAACCTATACATTTCAATGACCCAATCACACGACGGTGTCTACTCCATTTATCATTTCATACAGTATCTGAGAGGTGCTTTATTTGGACCATTATGCAGCTGTCTCATCCAGAAACATATTAGCGCTTTGGGCTCCTCTACATTCCCCAACACTTTAAAGTTTGGATGAGTTTTCTCTGGTTGGGAACTGAGAACGGCTTTATTGGTGCATAAAATAATACACCAGAGAGGGATTATTAACAAATTCATAGCTCTCTTGATCACATGGTCACATCACTCTCATCGCCTTTCTGTCCAAATACATTTGAATTCAGATGTATCCGTGTTGACATACTGGGAGTTTACAGAATTTCAGTTAAATACTACAGGGCAGATAAGCATGGCTGTGTCAAGCAGGGATGTCACAAGTAAGAAAAACCTACCCTACCTAGGAAGAATGTCATAAGTCCTGATGCCAAATTACTATCAATATTAAAAGAAAATGTAACAAAATGTACAATTTCCACTTCATTTTAAAATGATGTTTAATTAAAATAGAAAAACCTCAAGATAACATTTCACAGTTTTATCAGTTTGTTAATCTATATTGGACATATAGCCAGCTCAATAAATTTTAAGCCACACATCAAAACCATGATTCTTGACACTTTCCCATGAATTTCAAGTTCATTGACCACTTCATCTTTAAGTTCAGAACACAGCGTACTTTGTTACACAAATATTGCCCTGTTATTTCTCACTATACTCCCGAACATCCCATTAATTACTGGGATGTGAGGCATTAGCCAGAAGCTCTGGAGAATAAATCACTGAATAATTCTCCCTTGGGTCAAGCCCAATGCATCAGCAACTTCATTTGAGCTTCATCCTGCTGTTTATCACACTGATCGATGCTCCTCAGCCTCACCATTCACAATAGACCGAAGAGAAACAAACAGATATCTGCGGAAATAATGCAACAGGGCAGATTATAATTCTTGTATTGATTATATAACTTTAGTGATGAACTACAACACACTCAGAAATCAACAGGAAGGCCAGGATGTACTGCATATTAAAGAATGAAAAAATGCTAATTATAAATACAGCTAAAAGCCTGAGGGGAAGTTAATAAGTCTAGAATAATGCCGAGACCTTATTCATATTTTAATGTACGCTTTTTCGTACAAACATCTGCATGATAATGCTTTCTGGCTCAGTTTCGTACACATACATAGAACATTAACGCTAACGCATTAGGCACAACCACAAGAATATTTCACGACTGTTATCTTATCTCCTTTAGGCCTGTTGCGATAGCAACTTTTTGTTTGGCGATTAATTGCATCAGAAATATTTGCGAATGTCAATATTATTGTCATTTTATAAATATTTTATGCCACTGATTAAGTAATGATAATGTAATAATGCAAGTACACCATTTTAAACAACCTTTAATAGAATATTTGGACATTGAAATTGGAATGTCAACTGGAATGTAAATATTTAAAATAAATAAAACAGACACTTCCAGTCCTTAATTATAATTGGTTGATTTACGTACACGCCGCTATGATGAAGTTTAGCGCAAGCAGAGCCCCTGATATGTGAACTCTGGAGAGGACAGCTCGATTGTATGTCATAATGTGGCCGTTTAAAATACCCTTTCCCAACTGAGCAATGAAAAACAATGTCTCTTTATCTGGAGCGACTTTTTGAGTGGTTCTATTCGTGAAGTGCCCTTCAAAGGAACAAACACGTTTGAAATTCGTCTAAGGTGTATTTATACATGCGACATGTCATATTTAATTTGACTGTCTGTAAGACCTCTCTTGAGCTCCAAATGCGGCTTTTGTTTTAATCAGTTGTGTTGCTGTTTTCGTAACCTCCGTATTTAAAAAGTAGAGCGTCTCGTTCACACGCTCCTTTGTTTTCATATCGGAGTGGGAGGTTTGCGGCTTTGACACCAAGCCGATTAGGTCTACTACAGTATTCCGAACTGGCTTTATTCATCAGGAAAACACAATATAACTCCTCGAGTCTTTTCCCCTGCCGCTGTCCGCCCCGTGTGTGCGTGTGTGTAAGCGCGAGGTCCGCTTTTGATACACAGACACAGGGCAGCGCTAACAGAGACAGCGCAATCGGATGAAATGTTACTGTCATTCATTATGTAAAAAAAACGCATATAAAAACACAACGGCGATATATTGCATCACCAAAAACTACTGACGTCAAGTTTATATATTGCGCGATAAATCAATAAATTGACTATCGCAACAGGCCTACTTCTCCTTATGTCTCTGTCCGCTCGTGTAGGGATCTCAATGCGTGTTGACTTAGGTTGACTTCTGCATATGCTCTCAGTCTGATAACTTAAGGCAAAGGGTGAAATGACTAATGTGCAGTAATGAGTGTGGCCGTATCCGCAGCGGCTGCCTGGGAGACAAGGCCCGTCCTCGATAGACTCCTCAGTCTCGACTGGCCCAAAACACGCTGCGTGACTACCGAGAAACGATGGCTGCCCTTAAGAGATGATCTCCAGTGGCATAGAGCATCTAGCTTGAGTGAACTTTGTAATTGGGCCCTTGTGTATCTGCAGGGAATGTACTGTATGGGCCAAACATGAGGAAAAAGGGACACTGTGATCCAATAGAAAGCATGTGTTTAATCTTTGAAAGGAGTCCCGTCATTTCCAAACCTGTCATGCTTAATAAAGTGTTAAATCAATCAAATACTTGATCTGTGTCTTGAAGGGAAAAAAACAAACAAAAAAAAAAACACGATAGCTAATGTTCAACATTAAATATTTGAAAGACTGATAAAAAGATGTGTACAATGTATTTACCTGGGTGTAAGGTATGATCAAAATGATGTTACAAGTAACTGTATAGCACAGTAACATTACATATAACAAGATTTGTTGTAATACTTGCTGTAAGTTCAATCAATGTTCAAAAATGTTTCATACTTTGCCAACCCTTTCAGTAATTCTATTTCCGACGATATACACCAAATGTAATAATCTAGGGTAACTCATCTCATGATTTTCATTTTAAATATAGAACATGATGGACTCAAACCAAAACACATGATTATTCTTAACAAATGAACATCGCCCGCTTTTAATGTGTACATTATGAAAAGCATTATAAGGTTGTGATGTCTCCAGTCTGTGATAAAGGAGCAGCAGACATATCAGAGGATCTGTCTCATGATGGCAGAGAGAGAACCAGGCCTATTAGATTAGTCTATTTTTGTACCTGCTCTCCTGTTTAATGGAGTTACAAGGCTCTGGATTGCCTGGGCAAAACTGATTTTAAAACGAGAGGACTGACAGATTGCCAGATATAAAAACAAACAATGACTCCATCTGAGCCGAGCTCTGCATATTTTTTGGTAGATTGCCACACAAGGAGCAAAGTAAAATATCCTTTTTTACTCACACTATTCCTATTTTGTCTTATTGTCTGAGCTTCAGACCTCCAGTGTTTGATCACAAGTGCAGGTAGGGCAGGCCGCTGCTCTGCTTCTCTCCAGAACGGGAAAGTCTGCATGCAGAGGGAGGGGAGCAATCGTGGGCCTCCATCCCTGTGGGTGGCTCATCCACACTCATGACAAAGTGCACGCGAGCAAAGGTCAGTGCAGAGCCTGCAGGCACTGCTGCATCCCCCAGCCTACCTAGTTAGTCATGCTCAACAGGAAAAACTTCACTCCATCATCCAATGACGATGAGTGGGTAAAATGAAAAAAACTAAAGATGATTCAACAGCTGTGGGGGTGTGGAGAGCTCAGCGAGATGGTGGTGGTGATCGATGAAGGCGATTCTGAAAAATCTCTGGCACACATCCTAAAGCCCACTTTAATTAAAGATAGGACCTTGGTGCGGGGCCAGACCTGCGAGCACGTCCTTCCCGCTCGGCTGAAGGGACCATGACATTCCAACCCCAACTCATGACATTTGCCAGCAGTACTGGACTAAACGTGCAAAAGAATAAGAACTAGAGCTAGAATAAGATATTTCAGGACTTTTATAATGTCTTCAGTTCTTGCAATACACATAACAATTTTATATATTTTTATAGCATTTTCAAAAGATAAAAAGCACAATGTGGTTCTCACAGCAATTATTATTACGACATAATGGTTTACACATCATATTAATTTTTTGGTAAATTAATGTTAGTTTAAACATACAAGCATCAGGTATTAGTGGCAAAGTGATTGTTTGTTTGATTAATGTTCTGTGCATCTTAGCATCAGAATAGGACCATGATCTGACATTTAATTATAAGAGAATTTTATAAAGGTCTGCTTAAATTTCCAGCATGCTTGTTCTCCAAGTAAAATTATTTTAGGCCAGGAAAGACAAGGCTAGCTTCCACGTGGAGCTTATGTAAATATGTTTGTGTTTGATTCAGATGTGATTAAAATCATAACTTCTCTATGGTTTTTGGCTTAGTTCATTGAGAAACAATGTATTGTAGACGTTTGTCTCATTTATTTTGCCCTTTTTTGAATACTGTAAGTGAAGCTGCCGGATACACTTTCATTATAGATATAGACCTTTTGCCAACTTTCCGGGTAAACTATAAGTTGAGGGTTGATTTGAGTATTGTGTGCTGGCATCCCATCTAATGTAAATGGATAATTAAATCAATAAGGAGAGCTTAAAGCTATGAGCTGGAAACTGTTCCTACTGTAGTAGCACGTCAGGTGCAATCCCCTTCGTACATAATCCTGTCACTTCATTTCACACATCTCTTCATAATCATATATTAATCACACTTTATTGAAATAAATCTTGGTGATTTCAATGCGTTTTATGATGCATGCACCAAGCGCAAATGACCATACAAAACACCCACATCAAGACACTTCCACCACACTGTAAAACCCGATAAGTTAATTTAACTCGAAACTGTTTTTGAAACGGATTACATCAATCTTTGGATGGTTATAAGGAACATTTAAACGTCATAAAACTAGGACGGGTTTAGATCACATTCTCAAACAGTATTCTCAACTACAGACAATGGCACACCACAAATAAATGCAAACTTCTGTGTCATGAGAATTGTGATGAGCCTCCCTAGTATACAATTACCCCAAACTGGAAAGCATTAATCAGCAGTACATAAAAAAGCTTTATGTCCTCTCCTGCAAGCTCAGACTACTTGAGGGTCTTCAACTTATTTGCGCTGTCAGCTTAGCGTTTCCCTGTTTGCAGAAAGCAACTGCATGGTTTTCAGCCAATAACTGTCAATCTGCTAATGCTCCTCGATTACTAATGTCCTCTCAATAAGACAAACTGGATCATGGGGGATCAATCCATGTAACATTAGCAGATCAGCTGGAAAACAAACTGGACAGCAGGGAAGGTAATTTTATCAGTTTATGTAGAGGTAGAAAGCTCCTGATAACATTCTATACTTTATGCCACATGAATTTCTCAATTTCATAGTCACTGAAACCTTAGGCAGGTCTTACAACCTTCAGCGCTATGGTCCAGTCATCTTGCAATGCACATGGCCCCAAAGTATTGCTTTCCAAGTTATAAAAGAAGCTGACGTTCAATTTTCCTTGAGTTATGAGAAGATTGATGAACAGATCTCAGAACAACCACAGCGAGTATTTGAACAATCATGGCATTTCATTTTTGGGACCTGATGTCTGTCTGAACCTATATTGGCTATGCAGTGAAAGAACATCATTGTCAAGGTTTTACTTGTTGCTGTTATCCTGCTTTAGTACAGAAAGCTAACAGCATTCACCGATTTATCACAGAGACAAGATGTAGTGATGTAAACTGTAAACACCACGACTACTTCATCTAGGACAACCCTTAATGCACATTACATCTGCAAATACTACACACCTTGAAGTATGTGTGTCCTGAGCAAATACAAAAAGCACTACAATATCATTGTGCATGAAGAGGCTACGTCAGCATCGTGTTATCAATAACATTCGAGATATCTGTTCCAACTGTTAACCGTTGGACTCTTGATCATGATCATTTTGCATTGTTATATAATATTGCAGAAGCAGGCCTATATGAACTACCTTCAAACGGTACAAGACAATTTTACTCTTCTGACACAGCAATTTTCCCTATGGCTAGTTATCCTACTTGTACACATTTGAATAATTTATGGGTGTGATGAAAGTGAAAATGTTCTGCAATCAGTCACAGCACCCAACAAAACACATTGCCTGGTTTCTCAAAAATATGTTTTTGGATTGGCCATCACCTGGCATGGTGGCGCCGATTGCTTTTGGGAAGACACGCAGAGGAGAATTTCTTTCGCTTTATTTGCGTTTTATATGCAGCACAATGTGTTTTTGATTTGGCTACACTTAATTACTTCCCAAGACGATGAAACGCTTAATTAATGTTGACAAGTTTTGGATTAGCATAAACAGGCCGATACGCTTGCAAGACAGAACCGCCCTTTGGACAGGGAGACATTAGCTTTGCTTTATTCCTTCCTTACTTTGATTGTCAGGAGGGGGAGTTGAGTCGACAGGCCCCGAGGGAGAACGGCTGACGAGAGGAGAGAAGTACTTGCCATTTCAAAGCACGGTGTGTTATGTTGTTTTTGGGTGCAAACTTTCAGCCTAGATTTCATGAAACAACATTACATTCAATAACGCAATTGTTCAATAAACTGCATCTTTCTCATTGAATTAGTAATAATAAGTGTATCTTTGTGTCAACAGTATACACTTAATAAATGATTATCTAAAAATACTCCAAACCTGCCCTTTTTTTAAATATACACACATGCTGAGTGACACATAGGTAAAAACTGACACAACTGTAAAAATATAATCAAATTCTTTTCATCTCACGGGAAACCCCTGGGATGACGGCTCACAGGGATTTCAGGTTACTGCAATTCGTCACAAAGGCAAGCCGAGTGTCTCTGAACACCTCTGCGAAGTTAGCAGAGTTAGCCATGTGTTGTTCTGACTGCCACACATGCCCTTTTTTGGGCTTAAAAGAGTGTGTTCTTTTCCAAGAGCCCAGGAGCAATTCCATCTAATCTACTTCCCCTCATCTACACAGCATCAGCAGTTCTGCTAAAAATAGATTCAGGCTAATCTTGCGATAAAAAACACTTTGGTGACATTCAAGATTCAATCAGTACTGTGTCGCTTCCAAAATGGTTATGAAGGTTATCAATAAAATACAGAGAAATGCAGCATAGAATTATCCGCTGTGGTCAACATTGCAGAACAGGAAAAAAAGTGACAAATGATCTCCTTCAAATCCCCATTTGTATCAATCTGCTGCTATAGTGTTTCAAAATGTCCAGAAGTCCATTTCTGCTTTAATCATCCGTTTATCCGGAAAATATGCAGTTTCACAAGTGACGTAAAACATCTTGTGTGGTTACGTGGTCAAAGTAAAAGTTACGTTTTAATCCAACTAGTTCCCTAAATCCAGTGCATTTTATTGCATTTTTTAACGCCTCTTTGAGCATTCCATTCCCCATTCTAATACGTTTTCATTTTAAATCTTTTATCGCTCCTTCAATAAGGACAGGTGTGGGAGTCCTTATTAACCACAACTTCCTCATGAATAATTTTAATAAGCTCACGTTAAAGCCATCTGCCCCTAAAGGCAAAGCCTGTCGCACGCCTTCAGTTGGCTACTTATCAAAAGCCCATTTTCAAGTTAAATCCTCAAACCTCACGCAGCTCGTAAAAGCAGACTGAAAACAAAGCCAATCAATAGCCGTAATATTAATACCCCTTCGTTAATCATGGTAATGAATGATTTTGTCTGATCAATACCTGTACATGTATCAAGCATGCATGCATTAGGCAGGTAAAGCACCGGAAGCAAAGCACATATAATGTATTTGTCATAAATTCAACACTGTGCTATTTTTGTAAGAGCTGTTACTTTGACTTAAAGCAGAAGTCTAAAACTGTAGAAGAGCAGATTGATTTCACAACCCTTTCAATGCTGAAGAGCCTCATTGATCTGGCTTTCCATCGTGTCTGACAGGGACCCCTGATGACAAATCTAAGATTTCCACCCCCTATAATGAACCGGATTGAGCTTTTTGTCAATTTCAAGCAGCACCATACTTTATGGCCACATCTGTTGCTGAAAACGAGAGGTTTCGGGAAATGAAAACAGTTTCAGAGAAAGGACAATCTATTAAACTGCTTATAAGCTACCTTCAACACAACAGCAACAAAATCTGATGCTTTGCTATACAAACAGCAATCTTTCTGAGTGAGCATGCGGCCAGAGCCAATTCATTCATTTTGGGGATAAACGTCACTGCAAAATCTGCTAACAGTAAAGATAAGATGAAACCAGAAAAAAGAAATAGAAGCAAACCTGTTAGTGAAAATCCTATCCTTGATTTGATAGACATAGAAACGCACATGGGTACAACCTGTCATTTATTTTTAAACATTTTCTTAGGTGACGCATTGAAATGCTTATGAGTACAAACTGTTTTCTTTCATTTTAAACACTCTGAGGTGACAATGAAGCGCTTATAAGCATAAACTGTGTTTATGTTTATTAATTTTAAACATTTTCTGAGGTCATAATTGGCATTACATTTTTAAACAAAAGTCCATGGGCCAATCTCTGTTAAGACTGCAATGACATGTGGGCAAGGTAGTGATACTCACCAGTTGGAGCCAGGAGCCTTGGGGGTGGTGGAGGAGGGGGTGGAGGTGGTAACGGTGGGTAGGGCCTACACTGGCATGGCAACTGGCAGCTCCCTTCCAACGGTGACACTGTGGTTCGGGAACATGACTTCTGGAGCTCCCCCTTTGCAAACTAGGATGGAGAAGTGGGCAAAATTTAGTTTAATGTTCCTTGTCACGTTCAGCTGTTGTTTTCACACTCTATCCAATGTGAATAATTACAAAAAGTGTTCCATGGCTCGCAAAGGGCAGAAAAAACGCTGTAAAGTAGTAAGATGATTGTGGTGATATTCAGAAGCTAGGAGTGAACCGAGATTGTGTGAATAGCCCTCACATTTTACAATGAAGAGAAAATAAAAGCATTGGAAACACAAGCGCTCTTTTATTCTCTTCACAGTGGCAAACGGGAGCGCCCTCCCACTAAAAGTGGAGAATGAAGGGTGTGTGGAGGCTGAGGTCTCTTAAAGAGATCACCCACCCACACCGCAGAACCTCAGATCCCCAGAGGAGTGGGAGTACCGAGGGGTGAACCCTACCACTGCCTCCCCCTAACAGACCATCCAGGAAACACTTTTGGTAGTCTTGTGAGCTTTGGGCCACAAGGGACCGCAGTAAAGAACCAATAACCATGTCCCCAGAAATCAGTTCAATAACAATGACTTAACTGGCTCTAAAACTGAAAGGAGCGCCAGAGAGTCTTTAAAAAGAATACGTCAATAGTGCATACTAAGTCAATACTACTACTGAGTGTGCAACATAAAAATATTACATTTAACTGTAACTCATATAGTTTCTCTACCTTCTCTACTCATAGATTTTCCTTAAAACCTCCCCTTACAATGTCCCTTTCTGAAGGATTTTTGACATGGCCATGCGTGTTCATGAAATGTTACACTGCACACATGTTTCAAAAATAAATTGTAATCAAGCAAAATATTTAAAATATTCTCAAAATATTAAAACAACTGGTCTTAACATTGTAGGTTAGTAGCTCAATGATCTCAATGCCTATATTTTGATTGGGTACAGTAGTTGTTCATTCATAAACGATCATCAGTCAGATATTAACTAAATACACACAAAGGTTGATAAACAAATCAATCATATAAGTAAAATGTATCCTATGCTCAGTTAACTCAATATGACAGCAGACGACCGATATGCACGTGCACTTCCACTACAGATAGCCTACTGCACCTGACTATAAATTAACAGCAACGACTACATTTCTCACTCCAACTTACCTGCAAAAACGGAAGAAACACCGAGAAAAAGCAACGACTTAACAAAAACGACCAAAAAACAAAACTGAGCGGCAACAAATTTCGGATAAACATTCCTCTTCTGGCTCTTCACAGTCCACCTGAGGACGCGAGTCTGAGGAGCATAAAAGTCATTTATTATCAGCAGTTTAATCCGCTCCTCAACGCTTACCGACGATGTTTTCCCCGAGTTTGAGCAGATACGATCTCTGAAACATTCTCGTCCACTTAATACGACGCTAAACGGTGACATGGAAGGTTTGTAAACGACATATGAAGGACGCTATCGTTGTTTTTGGGGAAAGTTGACGATCCTACGCGCGGCGGTACGGCGCGTGGCGTATCCACACAAGAGTTGCAAAGTTCTCCCGCGCGCGGTGACTGACGGACGATTGAATGGGTGTGAAACGCTGAATCAGGATTTATTTCTTGCCAAGCGTGATGAGATGTCAGTCATACGGCATAGAAGTTACTGACACTGTGCGTATTTAATAAAAGCACCATAGAAATGATACGCTAATCGTCCATGCACCGGTGCGCGAGTGTAGGTCCCAGAACTGTGGATTGAGGATTCACCTCTTCATTACTTCAACGAGAGCACCTGACGCGATGCCTTCCGGCGAGAGACGCGCGCAAAGATAACGCACTATAAACGTGCTAGCGATTTATATTGCCGACGAATGTGACGATTCGATTGGACGGTTGAGAAGAAATATCGAGGATGTTGTATTCAACGAAGACCCTTAGGGTTACGATCAGATAGGTCACAGCATCAGACACTGAGCGTGTATCCTGGGCGAGTTGGATGCACTCTGCAGAGAAGACACAGTAGAGCGTGAGAGAGGGAGAGGGAGAGAGAAAGGGGAGGGGGGCAGTTTTGCCTTCTAGCTTTTTGTTTAGGTGGCAGAATTTTAACTTCAGCTTCCATGGAATTATTAAAGGACATTTCTGTTAATTTATTACCACCACCAAGAGTAACGCACAGGACGCCATTTGGACTATTCCATGCGAATTTCAAACTTAAAATGAAAAATCTAGTTTTAACGAGGGATTTCACCATACTGATATGTCATATGGGAATATTTGGTGATTTAAATTCCCACGTGAAGTCTCTTTTAAAGTTTTTAAAGTATAGTTTTTCATAGCAAGGTAAGTGAATTCCATAACCACCCAAATTCCTCACAAAGGGGAACATGAACAATTAATGTTCTATAATGTCATCCCTTCTCCATTTGTTGGGTATTATTGCTTATGGTTTGTACATTTTAATTCACAGAAATCCTACAAAGTATGTTGTCTCAAATGTGTGCATCCATTTTGTCACATCTATAACGCATTGATTTTTCCCTATTTTAAACACACTGTTTTTCTGATATCTGGAATTTATCATCAGGGATTTAGAAAAAGGTGGATCTCTATATTGGTAATACAGAGAATATATATTTCAAGTTTTGAATGAAAATGTCACATCCATAACACTGGATATGACAATTTATAATAAAAGACTAAAATAATTGATGTAATTCTGATATAGGACTTGGTGAAGGTGAATAAACAAAGCTTTAAATGGTAGTGAAAGTATTGGAGCAATTTGCAGCAAAGTTTTGAAAAGGCAGTACAGCTGATAACATATCTATCATGGGCTGAAATTGAATGCAAATAACATTCATAATGTGCTCATTTATTTGTTTATTTGACAAATGACTGGTCAGGTAACAGGAATGTGATAGATGTCTTCTACCAAACTGCAATGTACAGTATAGTGACAGCTTACACTTTGCAATAAAACCCTCTCCTTCCTCAAATTTAATTAGACCAAGGGACCCTCTGATGTAATCATCCTAAATGAGGTTGCTCCACTAAATCACCAAAGCAATAAATTCTACCCAGAATAAATTGAATCTTAATTTATAGGTCTTGTTTTATGGACTGAGACCGAGTGTGCCAAAAGCCCCAGACACCGTGTCTCCAATGTGTTGCTATGTGATCATTCAATCACAGTAACCATTTATTGGCTCTTAAAATAAACTGGCAGATTTTTTTATTTATTCGCTTGTAAAACAAACACCATGGCATGTTAAATGTGAAATTTTATTTTGTTAAATTGAGTCAACATTTAATATTATTTTCAATTTAACAATCAAAAACTCCTGGGTATACTTTTCTTTAAATATGTACACGCTGAGATCTGTTGAGCGCTATGAAAGTTGCAGGCATCATGCGTACGTTCTCCTGAGTGCTGGACAAATGTAGTCAATAGGAAATAAAGTGAGTGCTTGGTTTTAGTGATAGGCTCTAGTCCAAGTTAATGCCATTTCATTAGTTGAGACATGCCTTGCCGAAGAGTAGATTAGAAATAGGAAGAGGGGCAGGAGAACAGGGAGGGGTATATTCAGACAATAGCTGATTCTAAAGCTTGATGCCAGGAAGGCCTGCTTGGTCTGCGGCAGCTCTCCCCTGCCACTGACCAACGCTAAAGGGTGCTGTAATCTAGTTAAAAAGGAGATTGATGGCTCTGTGTACATTAAGGTAGATCTGTGTGATTGTTCATCCAATTGAGCCCGGATCATTAGGCTTACGTTAAATCAAGATGAGCTCACGCTGCTTCTTTTCCTTCCTCTTTTCGATTTCTGTTCCTTATCTCCCTGGCCTTAAATTCTTTCTTCGTGCTTCCTCACAGGATAACCCTCTGTCAATCCTGGGCTTTTCTGCTGAGGATAGAAGTGAATACTATATCAAACTGACTGCTGAGGGTATTCTTTTTGGCAGATTCAATAAGGTTTGCACCCGTAAGCCTTTGCAACCTTTTCGGGGTTGTCTCGGGTTGGCGCCAGTCTCGCTGCAATAAAGCAGTTATGCCGACCAACTGAAAGCTCTCGGTAGACATTATGTCAATGGTGTTGTTTTAATAGAGATCAAAGACACTTCTGGGGGTTAAAACCCAGGACATTTTATTCTGTGATCTATAAGATGATAACATACTGAAGCAATTGTGAAGACAAACTTTATGTGTTCGAGTAATCATTTGGCTTTTTTGGCAGTGTCCATGGTCCTAAAACGAAGTTAAGCCTTGTGTTTTTAGTCACTTTTAATAATGATAGTCACTATTAGTTTTGTGTATGTTTTTGACAGATATACTGTACAGAACCGTTTTTGTCTAGTAAATTGTGCTTACAAGTATATTCTTATGCCATAAGTCTGAGGGCAGCCAACATGACTTTAATAATGAAAGTGATAATGATTTAAAATCTCTTTTTTTTTTGTCAAAGAGTGCCAAAGGTTTTCTTATACCTTTAATTCCAAGAAAAGATGCTTCCATCCATTTTGTAAAGAGTAATTAAAATGATGACCATCTTGGAATACTATACAGTCATTCAGTCATGCACTACAGTCATAAGTGCATTTGCAATTCATTCCTAAATTGAATTGGTCATTCATGCGGAAATACTACATGTTTTTTATGACTTCTTTCTGTGAGAAATTACACAATTCAACAGTGTGCTTGAAAAAGCTGTAGATAATGAGCATTCTCGGTGATGTTCCTTTATCATGCACAGTGTTAGTTCACATGAATTTTAATGTCTGCTCAGAATGGTATAAGAAAGCCATCATGTTATAAATGATTGCCTTTGTTTTACAAATGTTTGGCTGTAATTGACTGTTTCGTGTTAAGTGCATCACCTACAAATGACTAATATAATTTCTTGAAATAAAACTGTTTAAATATTCAAAAATGTTATTTATACATTCCACATTGCTATTTTGTTGGTACAGGCTGTATATACAATGCTTGTGCATATACAGTATATATTTAAATGTATGATCTGGCAGACGTTTTTCCTCCAAAGCAGTATTGGACCGAAGCCATGACCAATAAATGTAAATGCACCAATGGAGCTACAGGAAAAAAATATATATATAAATATATATATTTTTTTTAATGAACTTTAAATGAACTTGAAATAAACCATCAGCCTATTAAATAAGAATAATAGCTTGGTATATAATATAATATCTCTAACCCTTGTCTTTTAGCTAAGAGTTGCCCTCCACTGCACTACTCCGTGTCAGCTCTAATAACATGTTGCTAAACATTTGTGCTTGCACAGTCTCTCACCAGTCCATGATGTAATGCTCTATCAAAGCCCGTGGAGAGCACTTGGATGTAATGCAGCTGAAGCGCTGTGCCCAACCTTGCTCGATGGGGAGAGGGACGGATAGAGATTGAGGGAGCTGTAGTGATAGATGCTGTTGTGACAGCCGTTTGTTTCTTGCTGAGTTTTTCCACCCCAGGTCAAGAAGTGGAGTGGAGTCAGCACAGCCATGGGGCTGTGATTTAAGGCCTGCGCTCCAACAGTAAATCGATCTGGAGAGGAAGAGTCTGAGTGGCCAGCAGCAGCGAAGCATATCCAGCAAGGTATCCCTCAGCACCCGGGGAGCACATGGCACACTTTAACAGGACGGGCCTAACTCTGCATGCCAAAAGCCTAGCTCATTCAGTCCCAGAGGCAAATCATACTTTCCCAGAATTCCGTGTGGTGATACTAGTGAATTGTTTTCTGCTTTCAAAAACAACTGATCTGTTCTGCATTTATTTGACTAATCAATAACTGTCTGTCTGTCTGTCTGTTGTTCATTACCTCCTTTGCTTGCTTTAATCCTCCTAGCATGGCCTTGTAAACTAACAGTACTGTTTAGTTTGTTGACAAAAATTTTATATGCTCTCCTACTTGTAAGTCGCTTTGGATAAAAGCGTCTGCCAAATGAATAAATGTAAATGTGAATGTTGTCATTTTATCTCACATACAGATGTTGCTGTCTGTGAGACATGTTTTCTTTAAAAGCACTACTTGACGAATGGTGCATCAACCAGAGCCATTTTAAATATTACTTTCTTTATTTTCCTTTTCTTTATTCTCAGTAAACCAATTCAGACCATGTAAACTTACATGATTACAACAAACTAAGAATGCATTTGCAATAGTCACTGTGTATTTCCACTGTCAGTAATGGTCTTCTTCCTTGTTTTGTGAGCCAGTTCATCCAGCTTTAAGTGCCATCGCTGAAGCACGCTTCACCCTCTGCTGCAAAAGAGAACTAATGGCACTTTACAGAGGGCTTTTAGCATTATCAAAAAAAGGTGTTGTGTTATTTTTACCACCTGTCCTTACTGTTATACCTACTTTGGTTTATTTTTGATTATTGTGTCATCATCAATCACACAGTTTAAGAAACATGAGATTGTGGCCTTGGTGAAGCTATCAGTGCTACAGTAAATAGTAGTCCATGAATTAAATCCTACTGCAGCATGACCAGAAATAAACTGTATGCATTCTAACTGGCAAATTACAAAGCGATTGCTTTTTGCTTAAAATGCTTGACTGAAAATGCATCTTTGAGTGGGTCATTGACACTGGATGTAAACCATAGAGCAAACATTTGTGTCCTTGACCCATCCTGCTAGAGTAGCACATACTGAACACATGGGTCAAGAACAGCAAACAGATGCACACTATACAAACATGCTTGAACATTTTGATACTGTATTTTAATTTGATGATCAAATTAGGACAGATCATACACCCCAGTGCTGGTGCTATGATAACCATTCTTAGTTGACTATTTAAATGAAGACTACAATTCTCAATTTTTGTACAATCACAAAGCTGAATTGTTAAATAATTTGTCTTTGGTATCATTTCCTTCTAATGAAATCTGTGCTGTATGTATTTTCAGAATAAATCAGACTTGAGGAGCATTTTTTTGTGTCATTTGTGTCTTGTTTTAAATTGTTCTTCTATGGAGCTGGACATCAGTGTCAGGAAACTGGCAGAAGAACCCAAGCGCAGGCAGGCAGTGAAGGGGTTAACAGATAATTATTTTAAACAAAACAGAACAAAAAACTTCCCACGATGGGGCAAAACTGGAAAATAACAAAACAGGCTTACGACACAACGTCACAAGGCACGGAACAGGAACCAAGGTACACAGGAACATGAGCACAAACGCAATGCATACACAACATAGTACACGCAATACAAGAGCACAGGACAAAGAAACAAGAGGGTATATATAGGGAAGACAAACGAGGGATAATTACATGGGGCAGGTGTGGGACATCAAACACTCAGGTAAAGATAACGAGGAAACGAGAGGAATGGGGTCAATGACAAGACACTGGAGAGAACGTATATTATTGTCAAACGGACAATAATATGTTTCTCTCCACACATAACCAAAGACTTTGTCATGGCTCTGCTACAGGACCAAGAAAAACATGACTAAGGAAGCAGAGCCATGACAATCAGGAATACTGGAGTCTGTTCTGATGAATTGCTGACCTGACCTTTGTCCTTGACCTTTGTGCTGTTCTGACGTATCATCGCCTCACTATAGAGAACAAATAGAAAGATCAGAGGGGTGTTAGGAGGTTGAGCTGTACGTAAAATACAAGAGCAATGAGCTTATATTTCAGATTGAATTAAAAGAGCTCACTCAGAGCGACATAATGATAAACAGATGCAACATGACATAATGATGAGACTTTCTATTGACTTATCACACTCGAACAAACCTTTTAACAAGATTTATAAAACACACTCAAGCTTTATTGCCTTTTTTTTTTTTTGCTTCCCTACAGTACATCAAGCTTTCCAACATGATATCTATTTAATACCTCCAGGTCCTATGACATTACAGATGCATAAAATGTAACAAATCTTTAAACTTAGTTCAATCATTTTTTCTTTGAAAAACCTAATGTCACAGTCTTAAATGTCAAACCGTGTCTAACGTTCAAAGAGAGCTTTAGTCCAAAGACCGTCCAGATATGAATTGCACATGGTGTTGCAAAGTCTCCGAAGAGATGTTTATTTTCCCAAAAACTAGCCATAAGACATCAATAGCAGAATTTTACATGATAAAAACTTTTGTGTTAATGTAATCACGTAGCATGTTTTTGATTCATCAATTAGTGCCTGCGCTTCTGTTGCGTGGATCATTTACAGGTAAGAGCCTTTGAAAAGATAGATGCATTGTCAGAACAACCATTATTAACACCCAGGCTCCAGCTTGGCCTGCATGATGAAAGAGATCAAATTGAATGTGATGCTAATAGACATATACATAGATCCACAGCTGTGGAACTGAGGGTCTCTCTTTGTAACCAAGGTACTATTTAATCGGAATTATTGAACTTCAATGGCTAAGAGCACATTGATTCACCTTTGTCTATGAGATATGAGCTATGTATTATTTTGATTAGACTGAATGTGGAACGGAATTGCATTTTAATACAAATTCCAGCAAAGAACTTTCTTGGCTTCAATGGCCAAACTAATCTATTGGTTAAAATGAACAGGGAAAGAGAAACAAGAATTAAGGTCCTGCTGGGTCAGGGAATGTATTCCTATTCCTATTCCATGTTTTGTATGTTGTATAATTCGCTGGTAAGAGATTGTGCAGAGTAAAGGTTATGCTTTATATAGCTAATATTGTATTTTATAAGTTTATTTAAAGAGTGATCAATGGTTTGGTCTATGAAAGCCTTTGATTGCGTTATAATCAGTTAGCAACCTGACAGGAACTGCAACACTGTACACATTTCAATACTTTCTGTGACTTCAGACAATAACTGTGGGAAGATCAGGATGCTGGGTAGGAAAGAAAGGTGATCATGATTTTGGTATAAACAGAGGTCAGTAAGGGGGTTTTCTGCTGCCAGGTGCATCTGGCAGGGTGAATGAAGTGACTGTTTTACCCAATCAAGGCAGCACAGTTGATTACTGGGCATGAATCATGTAGAGACCTCCTTGGGAGAAGGGAGGGTCGCCACTTCCGAAGTCTATGATATTTAATACATTTGTGCATGTGTACTTTAAACCTCTAGCTATTTTAAAGACACTTAAAATGTGGAAAAATCAATAGTGTACATTAATAATTAACGTGGATAAAGCATAACAAAGGCCATATCTAGTGTGGTTATATCAAATCTTTTCTGGTATCGTACACACTTGCAAACTGTACACTTTTCATTGTTGTTAATAGGGAATGGTACATTTGCTATTCTATTTAATAGCAATAAAAGAGCAATCATGGAGAAAAATCATGGTCACGAAAGTGTTAAATGGCCCATGCATTGGATTTTGTCTGTGGGCTTTGTGAAGGAAAATGCAGTGTCTGATGAAGAATGTGCTGCAAGGTAATATCAAGAGTCAGTGTTCCAGAGTACTGCTGACACCCTGCTGATGCCACTGTAGATCGTTGCCTCCTCTTTGTCCATATGGAACAAAGAGAGAGAGTGAGAGAAAGAGAGAGAGAGAGATTTTTAGATTTTTCAAAACCCTTTTATTACAATACAATTAAAAACATAAAACCATTACAAACACAATCTGAGAAAGGCTCTAACAATATTATAAAATAAATATAATTAAAAAGATTTCATTTTCAACAACAGAACACAACACAACACTCCTCTACAGCACCAGATATTTTCAAAGACTAATAAACATTATGTAGCCTTATAAAAAAGAAAATCAGTAAGAATTCTTGATTTAATCATAGCTGTAGTGTTCTCGTGCAGTGTGTTGCAAATCTGACTATACACCAAGTTAAGCCGTAGCCAATGAAGACAGAGTCGTAGTAAGGTTGATCATTTACTGTCACTCTTCATCATTAACATATTGCGGTGAAAAGTGTAATAAAACAATACAACAATATTCAATGTCTATGTCTTGAATAATCATCTAAGTATAAATGTCTGCAACAAACAATCGCTGCTGTTCTCGCTGCAGTAAAAGCTATAGTGGCTATTAGCTTGATTTTAACAACTTATTAAACATCATCTTTTATCAAAATCCTTACTTTCATGTAGAACCAGGAAGTACTAACAGGAAGTGACATCATCACATAACAAATAATATACATTTTTACAAATGAGGTATATAAACAGAAAAGTAATTATGAACTTCACATATTACCTGAGGATATGTTTCAAAAAAATAAAGCGGATATTTGAAAGTTACTTTTCTTAAAGGGCAACACACTCCCCGCCTGACCTATGTGAAGTCACTATGAATTTGTGAGACTGTTGAACCTTAACCTCTAGATCAGTCTTTGGGTAGAAGTAGAACAACTTCTGCAATTGGCCTTAGAAATGTTTTTATATTGCCTTGGTCACTTGTAGTCACCTCAACCTTTCTTACATGTCCATCCTTTCCAGGAAATATGGCCATGGGCCAGCAGTTACGGGCCATCTGCTTGTCCCTGAGCAGAACCAGATCTCCAACTTGAAGGTTTCTGCAAGGTACTGTCCACTTCTGTCTGTGTTGCAAGCAAGGTAAGTATTCACGGCTCCAGTGGGTCCAGAACTGGTTTGCAAGAGCCTGAACTTGTCTCCATTGCTTTGTGTACAGGTCCTTGTCCGAGAAATCTCCAGGAGGAGGTGGAACTCCTGTCTTCTGTGTAAGGAGCATTGATGGTGAAAGTATGAAAGGTTGCTCCGGGTCCGCAGAGACAGGTAAGAGTGGTCGTGCATTAATTATAGCAGTAACTTCTGCCATTAGAGTGCAAAGAACTTCGTGGGTTAAGTGAGTGTTCAATTGCAGAAACATTGAATCTAGGATTCTTCTGGCAATGCCAATCAGACGCTCCCACGAGCCTCCCATGTGAGAACTGTGTGGTGGGTTGAATTCCCAGCTGCATCCTTGCTCACTGAGGTACCTCTGCAACGTTTTGTCCATTCCAAGCTCCTTGCACGCTCCAATGAAATTAAACCAGGGTGCATGGCCGCATCATGATTGGTGCTGCCGCATTCAGTGCACTTCACAGAAGACTTACATTCTTTGGTGAAGTGAGAAACCGAAGAACAGCATTTGACACATATTCCTTTCTCCTTGAGGAAGGCTTTTCTGTCACCAAGGAGCTTGTTTCTGAATGTTCTGCATCTTTTCAAAGGGTGTGGTTTATTGTGTAATGGACAGTTTTTGTTAGGGTCGTCATTGGCTGCAGACACATCTGTTTTATGCACTGAGATGGGTTTGTTGGTATGGAAACTCTTCACAATTGATCTGTCAGGCTTTGTGGGTGCTGTAGCACTGCTTTGATGCATAAAGCTAGAGTCATTTCGCTTCTTTGCCTCATGGCACACGAAGTTACAAAAGTACTCAAAGGGAGGAAATTGACTGTGGTTGTCTTCCTTGTAGAATGACCCAGAAGTCACCCACTTGTCTTGAAGCCCACATGGAAGCTTGTCTACAATTGGTCCAATTCCACGTGAAGTGTCGAGGTATGACAGACCTGTGAGATAACCATCTTCTTCAGCACCTTGGATTTCCATAAGCAAATCCCCGAGTTCACATAATTTGGTGTGGTCTTTAGCTGAAATCCTAGGAAAATTGTCCAACCGCTGAAATAGTGACTTTTCAATAATTTCTGGTGCAGCATAGCACTCACGTAGTCTCTCCCATGCTTTGTGTAAAGCCAGATTGGGGTTTCTGACATGCACTGAGCGGATGCGTTTCACCTGCTCGCCAGATTCCTTTCCCAGCCATTTAGTCATGAGGTCTATTTCTTGGGTTGCTGTGAGGTGAACTTCCCGTGCTGCACTGGTGAACGAAGAATACCATGACCGATAATTCTCTGGCTTATCATCAAATTGATACAGTCCTGAATTAACAAGGTCCCGTCGTGCTAAATACTGTGCCAAAGGCTCGACCTGAGGTGGCGTGCTAACTGGAGGAATGTATCGAGGAACATGAGACTTAGCATGCACGTTCGTGATGGGGCTTCTGACTTCAGACTTCATAGCACCTGCAGACAGATCAGGTAGGTTTGTTACAGGTAAGTGTGAAATGTCTTTCGCAGGCGGACTCTGTGTTATGAAGCTGTTGTGTGAGTCAGCATGAGAGGGGGGAACGACATGTGAGGCTAATAAGAGAGGAGGGGGAAAACGACTCTGATGGTTGATTTGAGAATTTATATATTAACTGGTACTTTCAATCTTAACCTTTTCTGATTCAGATCTTCCTCTTTCCTCTGCAGCATGCATTGATAATTCAGCATCTTCCAGCACTTGTGCTTCCACTGCGGCTGCTTCAGCTTCTCTATGTAGTGTTAACACTTCCAATTCCGTGTCTATTCTCACTGTTTCCAGCTGATTTTGAGCTTCTCTTGCAGCCTTTTCCATTTTCAGTCTAGCCTCTTCGCTGGCATATGATGCTCTTACTTTGGCGGCTTCAGCTCTGGCCCGGGTGTGGGCTGCACTAGCAGATGACGCGGATGACCTGCTGCATCTGGCGCTGCACACAGATGACTTATTGCTTGTTGCCATCTTAACCACTTTAAACATCAATCGGTGCCTTTTCACTGTAGTGTTCTCGTGCAGTCTGTTGTAACTCTGACTAAACACCAAGTTAAACGGTAGCCAATGAAGACAGAGTCGTAGTAAGGTTGATCATTTACTGTCACTCTTCATCATTAACATATTGCGGTGAAAACAATACAACAATATTCAATGTCTATGTCTTGAATAATCATCTAAGTATAAATGTCTGCAACAAACAATCACTGCTGTTCTCGCTGCAGTAACAGCACAGTAGGTGTCCAATAGCCACAATAGCCCAACAAAAAACATTACAACATTGTAATTGTCACGTATAGCAGCAGGGAAAACAGGAGAGTGGATCCACGTGCATTAAAGTTCTTTTAATCAATTCGCAAAGTGAGTATAATCCACAATGAAACAAGGAACACGGCAAGGCGACACAAGGCGTAACAAACAACAACGATCAACAAAACACAACTGAACAAAGGGGCAATATACTGTATATACACAAGAGAAGAGACAAACATGAAATAAGACACAGGTGAAACCAGTTACAATAACAAGACACAAGGCATAATGGGAAATGGAGTCCTACAAAACACAAGCAGAAACACAGAGCACTATGGCGCCCTCAGGTGGCGAACAGAGGCGCCAGCAATAGGACATGACAGTAATCACCCTTTTGTTCCATTTTCCTTTTCTACTCATATAGTGTCATTATCCTGTCCTTCTTGTCAGTTCTTTAGTTCTGTGGACAGGGTCGTGACGTACCATGTCTTTTGTGCTTGTTGCGTGTCTGTGTGGAAGCACGTGGCCTTTGTTGTTACTTCGCGCCACGTTCTCTCCTGTCACGTGCCTTGGCCCCGCCCCCTTGTTTTCCCGAAATCTCGCCCTTAGTGTTTCATTCCCCTCACCTACCCAGTGTCATTATCCCTCGTTAGTATTCCCCATTTAAAGCCCCCGTGTTCTCTGTCCCTTGACGAATCGTTATAGTTTGTCTGCATAGTTCAAAGTCCGTGTGGAGTATTCCCCAGCATTTAATACCTTGTTCCAGTCTTGCCTTGTCTTGCTTCATTGGACCCTTTATTGTTTTGTCTTTTGGAATTTATTTGTTTTGCCCCTCGTGGGAAGTGTTCTGTTTTGTATTATTGATATTTGCTGTTTTGCCCTCTCGTGGGTTTATTATTTATTAAACGTCCTTTTCCCCTACCTTCCCTGTCTGCGTCTGGGTTCTGTCAGTGATTCATGACATATAGATAACCATTTTTACTTTACCTATAATAAAATTAAGGAATTGACATTTAAACTGATGACTTCTTGTATATATAAAACCAAAAATAAAAACTTGTTCAGTAAACTTCTCCTTAAAAAAAATAAAAAAAAGTAAACAGTCAAATAAAGGCTGAAGTCTTGAACACTGCATAAAAGCATGAAAAAGAGTTTATCTTTGAAAACAAAATGGGCATTGTTGACTGACATTTGGATTTAAAACAGAAACAAAAGAATTAACAGCAATAATGCCATGTATAACTCTCCACTGCAAATCCCCAGTTCTTTTTGTTAATGGTGTAGTGCCTGCACATTGCTAAATGTTGGATCATGTCATAAAACTTGCCCCTCACCAGAGTTTTGCAGAATTCGTTTGGGGGTCAGAGAGTCAGCTCCAAATGGCCTGATACCTGGTGCTTCTCCAAAAGTTTTATTACCATCCTCTCTCCAGGGGTTCCAGAGGCCCTTTTGCTATCAGTAAGCCGTTAAAAGGACATAACACCTATTCCCCCATCTGAGGCAATCCAGTGAAACTACTCTGACAACAACTTATGTGACTAAACTAGCCTTTTCTATAAATGTATGCAAATATCCTTGTTGTGTGTTAGCACTCTTGCAATCTTAAGTTACCTGTAACCAGTAATGATGCAAGTTTTGATTTTAGGCTTGGTTGTATTCATATGTTGGGATGATTCACAGCTTAACATAATTCAAAGCACGGTATGTTTACTATGTAACTACTGCTCTCTTAATTACCTATCCGATGAGCTATATTGTAATACTATAGCCTGCATCGTACTATGTCCAGAACTAAGTTTAGTTATTAAATGCAAATTAACCATACTGTCAGAGCTATGCAAATAAGGCACCATGAGAAACAAAGGAGCCCCCTTATCGCTTTCATGGCATTGGGCCGCAGGCCACCTGGGGGCAGGGCAGGTATACATTTAAAAACACCATCACCGATACATTTAGGAGAAAAAAGGAAGAGAACACGGAGGACAATCCAACAGACACCCCGGCTTGCGGGGAGGTTGTTTAGGCCCTGAAACCTCAGACACCTAAATTCAGCGTTTCAACAGGACTGCATTCTGAAACCATTCAAGATTTCTATCCACGTGCATACGGATATTGGTCCAGCACAGAGCTTGCAAGTATCCGATTCTATATATAGAATAGCTGCATTAAGTTCGTGCCTCTTTGTTAAAGATGATTGTTATTGGTGTTCAGAAATGTTTTACCTGCCTCGCGGCCATGCTCTCTCTTTCTCTCTCTCTCTCTCTCTCTCTCTCTCTCTCTCTCTCTCTCTCTCTCTCTCTCTCTCTCTCTCTCTCTCTCTCTCTCTCTCGCTCTCTCTCTGCGCTCCCTAGCGTGTTTGTGTTTCATGTTTCATGTATTGTTTGTGTTTATGCGATTGTACCATGTAGAGTAGAGTTTAATAAACAACCATATATTTACTTGTGATGGGTTTTCTGTGATCAACTCATATACTTGGTCCGTTAAACTGTGTTTGATTTACGCTACCTTTGCTCTAAATCCTGTTTGGTAAAGTCACGTTACTTATGGCCATGAGATAACGTAAAGTGTATAATATCATTGATGCATTCGCTGGACGAATACATACAAATATTGTCATACTTTATATTACTAATCAGAGACTGTAAAATATGTATATTTAATAACGATTATTATACGTATTTTCCTTTGAGCTAAACTAATTCCTTGACTGAAATTGATGTTTTAAATAACTAATTTCATGGATGTGATCTTGATAGATCTGGTGGAGAATCATATTTGGTGAGCTAAGCTCATCATTATTTTAACGTGCAGCTAAAACCGCTACAATGGTGGCTTATAGAGTGCCCTCCACTCCAGTTTTACATTCTCTTGAATTTCAAAAGATCGCCAAAGTGTATCAATTCTTCCATGCAAGCCTTTTTTGTTAAATGCTTTTACACAAGCTTTATATAGCTTTTTCCATTCAACCTCATAAAAAATCATATTAGACACATTATCAGTTTCCAAAAAAACTCCAGAAAACTCTTCTACATTTGGAGATAAGAACAAAATTGGAAATTGATCTTTATCATTAGGCAAAAGCCTTTCAGTAAAAAAATCTTCAAGCATACTTTTTTCTTTTTCATTAAAAACAGACTGGAGAACTTTTTTAACGATTCAAATAGATTTTAAGCCTAAGGTAACACATTTTCCACATCTTTAAAACTTGGGTCAGTTAAATTTATTAAAGTTCTCGATGTTGAGAGTGAAACCTTAGATTTACCAAAAGCATCATTTAATGTCCCACATGCATCTAAAATGTCCATACGAGCACTATAAACCAGAGGCTCTTCCAAAAGCCAAAAAAGTGAATCAATAGTTTCCGTTCTCCTCACTTTGCAAAGACCCCACACTTTAAATAGATTTATATAAAAAAACTGAAGTCCTGATTTGTTGACTCTCTTAGGATCCAATAAAACAGTTGTTTGTCCAAACAGAGTTTTTCAACAGATTTAAAAATAGCTCATGCTACTGATTTCCAGGCCAAATTTTCTGAACAGGTGAGGAAACGTTGTATAAATTGTAGTCGAAAGGCCGCAGTTATACTTTGTAGAATCAGTCCTTGGCCTCTTTCCTCTTTTGGTTAATACAAAACACTGTGTGGTGACCAGTGTAATCTGTCCCCAAAAAAGTCCAGACTTAATTTTCACAAGTAAATGGGATGGTGGATCAATACAAGCCACACGGTGCCACAAAGAGGAAGCCACCAAATTATTAATCATTCAAGTCCGCCCTCTATTTGATAAACATGGTACAAGCCATTTCCATTTTTCTAGTCGACATTTTATCTTTTCAGTTGTACCTTTCCAATTTTTTTGAACAACTGTGTCATTTCCTAAACATTTTAGACCTTCTCTTGTCCAAAATAACCCATCTGGAAGAGTTGTTGCTTTATTTTTTCATTCACCTAAAATAACTGCTTCACTCTTGTTCCAATTAACTCTTGCTGCAGAAATTATGTTAAAATCATTTAAGACCTTTAATAATACATCTACATCATTCTGTTGATTAACTATTAAAATAATGTCATCAGCATAAGCAGACAAGCAAAGAGAAGTTGCACAATTTTGTAAAGACACCCCTTCCAGAACTCTCCTCGAAGTATTAAAAAGTGGTTCTATAGCAAGTGTGTACAATATCCCTGACAAAGAACACCCTTGGCTAACACCACGACGCACTTTAAAATGATAAAATAAAATTTTGACATATGTTAAGAACTCAGAACTAACATTAAAGGCTTGAAATGTCTTCCACAAATAATTATGCTCTACACGATCAAACGCCTTCTCTTGATCTAAAGAAATCAAATCCATATCAATACCAAACATACCAGATACATCAAATAAATCTCTCATTAAATAAATGTTGTCAAAATTGACCTACCAGGCACGCAGTAAGACTGGTCAGGATGGATGATCTCATCTAAAACCTTCTCCAAACGAGTAGCCAATACTTTAGAAAGCAATTTATAATCACACCATAATAAAGACACAGGTCTCCAGTTTTTAATGTCGCTCAAATTGCCCTTCTTAGGCAGAAGTGTAAGGACTGCTCTTCTACAGCTCAATGGCAAAAGTCCTTCAGCCGAGCTGTTTCTCAGAATGTCCTCTCCTATGATGGGCCAAAAGGTCTTATAGAATTCAACTGGGATTCCATCCAACCCAGGAACTTTGCCATTTTCCATTCCTTGAAGAGCTTTGTGCAGTTCATCCAGACTAATAGCCTTTTTGAGCTTGACATTTGCTTTTTCCGAGACCTTTGGTAAATTTTCAAAAAAGAAATTAACTCTATGGACCCGCAAAAACAACACATCCATCGAATATCTAAGCTAATAACTGCCTCCCACCATTACACTTAGCCACAAATGATACATCATCTTTTTTGTTACATTGTTTTCTACAAAATAAGTCAATTCCTACCTCTTTTCGTTGTTTTAAAAGTTAAATATCCGCTTCCAATGTCTCCCATCAACGTGCTGCATCAGCAAAGTGACATAAAAGCTTGGATAGTTAAAATTCAGTAAAATATCTGAACCTCTCTCTATCCAGAGATACATATTAAATGGAAGCTCAGACTCTGACCTCTATGTAGACCCCTCATTTGTCCAAATAGGCGAATTAGAGTCTGAGATATGACAATGCGCAACAGGGGAGGTGGACCAAAGCACCATGAGCAAACTCAACACCAAGTTTCACTTTTTACATGCACTTTCAGCTGTGTTACATGCAATTTTGAGAGGTTTAGGGTCGATTTTGAGACCGGTAGGGTCGATGCTGCACCACGACTCCGGGGGCCATGCGAATCTTGTGGTGGAGGACTGTCGTACGGCCAGGTTTTTCACAGACCACATCCTTGAACTGACGGACCAGGGCGGCGAGGTCGGTCTTCTGCAGGGAGACAGCTGCTCTCCCATCTGTACCACGGGGGACTCGGTTTCCGCGAAGGCGGCCATCTGGGCTCGGGGGCCACCCACCTCTTCAGGAGATTGAAGTGATACAGCTGTTCCCCCTTCCGTCATCCCGGCTGACGGAGCCGGTAATTGACCAGCCCGACCCTTTCGATGATCGTGTATGGGCCCTTCCAGGTGGCCAGAAACTTGGAGGCGGCCGACGGGGTGAGCACCAGCACTCGGTCTCCAGGTGCAAATTCTCGGGGCGGGCCGGTCGTACAGGCGGCGTTGGGCGTGCTGGGCCTCGGCCAGGTGCTCCCTTACCAGGGGCATTACCCAGTCGATGCGGCTCCTCATTTGCTGCACGTGCTCAATGACGCTGCGGTAGGGGGCGAGCTGCTGCTCCCAGGCCTCCCGAGCGACATCCAGAAGGCTTCTGGGTTGCCGCCCGAAGAGGAATTCAAATGGGGTGAACCCCATGGAGGCCTGGGGCACCTCGCGAACACCAAAGAGCATGTAGGGTAGCATCAGATCCCAGTCGCGCCCATCCTCTCCCACCACCCGGTGGAGCATCCTCTTCCGTCTGGGGGTGGTACACCGACGTCTGCAGCTGCTTCACTTTGAGGAGGCAGCAGAGGTTCGCCATCAGCCAGGACATGAACGGCGTTCCCTGGTCCATCAGGACTTCGGAGGGGATCTCCACCCGGCTGAAGAGGAGGAAGAGCTCTTTGGCGATGGCTTTGGCGGTGGCCTTCCTCAGGGGTATGGCTTTGGGGTGCCTGGTGGCGTAGTCCACGACGACGAGGATGTGTTCGTGTCCCCGGGCCGACTTCGGCAGCGGACCTACCAGATCCATCCCAATCCTTTCGAAGGGTACCTCGATAATGGGAAGAGGAATGAGAGGGCTGGGGGGAGGTCGGGTCGGTGATGTCAACTGACAGGTGGGGCAGCTCTGGCAGAACCTCTTCACATCTCCGTCCAGTCCCGGCCAGTGGAAGCAGTCGCGAATTCTCTGCGCGGTGTTGGCGGGACCCAAGTGTCCTGCCAATGGGTGGTCGTGGGCCAGCTCCAGGACGTGGTTCACTTTGGATTTTGGGACCACTAGCAGGTGTTTTTCCTCCCCCCTCCTCTGGGCAACATAGTAGAGCAGACCATTCCGTACGACGAAGTAAGGGAGCGGGTGAGGGGCGGGCTGGCATACCTCTTCGTCCCCCACTCGGACCTGGGACCAACAGTTCCTCAGCTGGTCGTCTTCCCTCTGTTCTCGTCCGAAAGACCCTCCAGTGGTCACCTGTTGGTACAAGTCCGCGAAGAGGTTAGTAACAAGGGGCCTGGACTCACCTTCCCGCTTGCTTTCGGTGGCCAGCATCACGGTCCCTCCAGGGTTGGGCTTGCTCGGCCGGTGTCGACGGCGGCGGCCCTCCACTCTCGCCGGCTGCATCGCTTGGAAACGGCGTCAGGATTTGGACCCACTCGGCCTTATCCCAGGGTTCCCGAACCGCGGTCACTTCGAAGGTGTGAAGGAATGCCTCGCGGTGGGCGGAGGAGCGGTGGTCGGGGAGAAGCACCCGGGCGGCCACGTGATCGATGGCTTGCTCTAGTCGGTCCTGCCTGTGGGCAAGTTGTTCATTGAAGGATTACTGGCGGGTGGTAAGCTCCACCAGCCGTCGAATAATCTTCTCCATCTGTTCCGGCCTCGGAAAACAGAAAGAGAGAGAGAGAGAGAGCACACGGAACCCTGTGGAACCAAGCACAAAGAGAAGGGCGAAAGGAACAAAAAAAAATCCTGCACCCAGATTACAGGGCGTTCTGTCCGTGTCAACGTAGGGTGGTTTTATTGTTACAACTCGTGTATCAAAGTAAAGCAATGAGCTCGGCAAACACAGTGTCCATGGGGAAATCCAGGCTGTGCGCTGGCTTCGGTGTGCTCGATGTGGGTGGAAGGGGGTGTCCATCGGTGCTCATGACTCCTGCCGGTTGTCAGGCACTCGATTCTTGAAATAAGAAAGAGAAAGCAACAGGGTCAGTACACTCATATGTGTGGAGAACCAGCCCCCCGTCTCGCTTCTCTCTCCTGCTTTTATGCTCCTCGGGAACGAGCCGCAGGTGCTGACGAGCGGCAGGTGTCGGTGCTGATTTCCTCCGTAACCATGGCGACGCTGATTGGGAACAGGCCAACTCGCCACACTGTCAAATGCTTTCAAATAGTAAAGGCAGACCCCAACGGAGGTCCGGTACACTTGCAGCTCGATCCGAGTTCGATTCCTGTCTTAAGTGTCTTTTGCCGGTCCCACTCCCCTGTCTCCAACCAAAGATTTCCTGTCTTTTCTCCACTGTCCTATCAAATAAAGGCAAAAAGCCACTACAATATAATAATAACTTAAACAATAAAAGAAAGAGGAAAAAACGACGGAGCCAGCATTTTGCAGTTGTTTTTACACGTAACATGTGAATGGCCCTAACATGCCTATGATAAAACAGTTATCAAACATTAAACATTTAGCTACTTTCATCGCGCTGGTTCTTTCACAGTTAAAGCGGACCTTAACCTTGGCTTTTGTCCGTAGCAAATCCCGCCTTCTATCATTTGTTTGGCCACCTCAATTATATTGATACTGACGAGCTCATATAAATTAAACTTCATTTTGTTTCGACACAGCAAGGTAAACAAGTAATGTTGTACAATATACATTATACAATAATAATAATAGTTTAAAGTTTTATATGTATTAAAAATGATTAAATAGATGACAACTAATAAGTCCTTGCTATTACCCTTAACATCACCTTATTATAAACACATGTTAGCCATTTTCAAATATTTTCTTCATTTTGTTGAAAACAAATGCTTGTATGATCTGATATGTGATGTGAATGTAGTTCGGCAAAAGGTGGATTCGATCTCGCTCTCTTATGTAGTGTCAGTACTACTTGTCACACGTTTTACTCACTAAGTCACAGAAGCTGCTGTGAGAGTAGTGTTGTTTTTACACTCTTAATATTTCTTTCCAAGAAGAAGGACCCACTCACATTTGACCATGGGTAGACATGCAAAAGCGCCGCCACTGGAAAGAACTACAGCAAATATAAAATTTACTAGTTCATATATAGTCCATCTGTATGCTTTAACACCAACAGGAGGGTTCCTAGAGTTTTAGCTTCAAATCACTAAATTAAATAAAAATTGCTAGTTATAGCAGGGGGAACGGTATCTTATGGCTGAGAATGTTACTGTCCGACTCCGTTTCCCCTGTGTTCCATGTGATAGAAAGTTCATACTTGTCTGGCATTAAAACTGCTAACTTTTAACACCACAACAAGTAGGCTCCTAGAGTTTCGCCTTCAAATCACTAAATTTAACATTAAAGCAGGAGAACGTATCCTTACAGCAAAGAATGTTGCAGTCAGATAAGATTTCCCGGAATTGAATGAAGAAAGCATGCAAGCTGGGCCTCAAACCATCAACCTGCACCACTAGATAGAAAGTTCATATTTGTCTTAAATTAACACCGCTGGCTTTTAAATAATTCTCTCTTGCTGTACTAATAGACATATTCAGCTCATGGGGATTTTGCACTTTTAGAATGGTTTCTCTTTATCTGGCAGAGGCCTTGATGCTTTAACAAAATGCAGATCTAGCAGAAACAACTACTATTAGAGACAGCTTTATTCAGTTCTCTGGAGTGGAAACACAACTACTCTTTGTTAAATCAAATTTTAAGCAGCATGCACTGTTAATGTGACTGCACTACATCTGGCATTCATTACAATATACTAAACAACATTAGATTTTAAAACAGGGCTGGAAATGGGGGAGAACGTGGGGGAACCAATCCAGGGAGTGAATGTCAAGGGGGGATGGAGTTCCACCTCAAAATGTAGAAGATTTCCCTGTTTAATCATGGAATTGCCTCCAAATACAAATATAGTGGTATCTTTTGGCACTTAAGGTTTAAAAATGTAAAATATGCCCCCTCCAGTAAATTGCGGTCATCTCCACCACTGTGTTAAAAATATGTTAATGAGATGCTGCCAAGCCAAAAATCCTTAGAGATGGATAATTAAATAAATCCACGGATAATTTGTTTGATTACAAAGATGATCAATTTGACAAAAAAGTAAACATGCTGGTAAGCGCTTGAATGTAGATTCAATCTTCCAGTAATGTGTAATCTGACTCGGAAGCCACAGCCTTTATCCAGTCTAACTGAATCAGTCTCAAATCATAATGGTTGCAATCGGCTCGTCTCTTCACCAAGCCTGGCACATAAAGAGCACTCTGACCCAGTCTCACTCACCCACCAGCGATCTCATTAAGTCACTGATCATCTACAGTACTGACATTAACAGATGTTGCACGTATGAGATGAGATGGAAGGACTAATTACATTGAAGAGTCACAGACGAAGTTCAAGAAGACACACAAATAATGTTATAAAGGCTTCAGGTTCACACATTTGAGATACTCAAATCTTACAGATGTGTAAAGAGCGGTAAATTACAGCTTGTAACATAATTTTTAAATCGAAAATATTAAAGCTAACAATGCTTTTTTACTATAAACTTTATAGCCCTAAAACCAAAATATCCATGTTCACACCCATCACACGATATTTTATGTCCATAATATAACGTTATTAAAAATGAAAAATAATTTACTCACCCTCTTTTCATTTCGAACCTCTATGGCTTTTTTATTCTGCAGAACACAAAATAAAGAAAGAAAGCCACACAGGTTTGAAATGACAAGAGGATGATTTTTGGGTGGACTATCCCTTTACAGTAACAACCAAAGGCATTACAGTAAATGCCCCCAAAGCCACAAACCTCTAGAATATGTTTGGAATAGGACTATGACTGAAATGTCAGATGATCTAACATGGCGGGTGAGATGCTGTCAGGCGTTTTCCTCTAATGCAACAATGCAGCCACAGCTCCAGTTTCACCTATTCAGTCTTTCCTCATTTACTTATGCATGCAGAAATCTGACATTTGCCAACAGTAAAGAAATTGCGAATGCAGAAAATCCCCAGCTGTCTTTGATCTAATTAAGCTGAGTTTTTATTTCCTGTTTGTCATTCTGATTCAGTCTACAGCACCGCAGCCAGGCGCAGGCATTGATTGAACTGAGCCTTGAAACGCAAACATGATTGCACACATGCGAAAGCTGTGAGAACATATGCCCATCTGCAACACTACATTATCATACCTCTCAACTGTGATGTATTCATCCCTGCATGGAAATTCTCTGGGGGCACTTAAACACTCCATGAGGAATTTGGTGTTCTGTTTCCAACCATCAATCGAATTAAACAAATGTAATGTTCTAAACTAGGTTTGGATTTCATTTGAATAGGTCTTATCATTACACGGTATTTAATAAAACCGCAGAGTCACACTCTGAAGTCTTGGATGTCTGGGGGGAGCAGTCAGCCCTTAAACAGCTCTGTAGTGTCAGCCAGTGGCAGAGTATGATTGAGAGCCATACAATGCTCCTGCCTCCTCTGCCAGCAGTTTTTGAAAGATTTCTGGCCACTCAAGAGTTTGCGCAAAACAAATGACAATGCATCCCCTCCCTCAGGTCCTTCTGACAGTGAAGTGTAATCAATGTTTGCTGTTGACCTTTCTGAAGCCATTCATCCACATAAATGTTCCAATGAAGAAAAACAAAGAAAAATACTGTGTTGTCGTTTGGCCTATCTCACAAATTTTATTGATAGTGGACGGTAGTAAGAAACTCTGATTCTGAGAGGTGAAAGAAAGACAGAAAACTGACAATCAGTTCTCCTCAAAATTATAAATTTTTCCTAAAAAATGAAACTGCCATTTACACACTATAGTGTGTACATACATCCTTAGAGAATGCATCCTTATATACAAACAATGAAAGTTTTTCTTGTGTATGTTTCTTCATTACCTCTAAACTTTTATTTGGCTCCTAAATCAGAATCTTTAAAAAGGTATTTTTGCTTAGTTTGGCCTGTGAACACATCTTGCTTTTTATATGGGCCCTCTGGTTTTCCTCCTTTATTAGCCATGGAGTTGCATTGCCACCCTGTGGTTATAGAATAATATAAAAAAGATACGTTTCTAAGCAAATGTGGGACTAGAACATATATCATTTTATTAATATGTAGGCCTATATGTTTCTTGATTTAACAGGAAGATTGATGAGTAAAGTTTCCCCTGGTCTCTGTATAGGCCTACTGTATATGACTATAACCTTTCACATGATTTGACCTGAACCAAAATATGTGTTTTTTAACTGAATGCTTAAGGCACAGCTTCATGTGTAGACATGATTTTGGATCAAATCATACATACTTTAAAACACCCTTATATATTAAGTGAAGCAGGTGACTGATATAATTGTTGCCAGGAAATGTTGCATTTATGCAAATAACATCTTTTGTTACCAAAACATGTAACAAACAAAAGCAACAAACAGGAAAATTGCTTGTTTTCCATTTCTGCCCCCTACCGGTGAAAGCTTAGACACGTACAATACAAAATAAGTCCTTTTCAATTGACAACTGTTCAGGGATGTGAAATGATCGTTCTTCCAAATAAATTATATTATTTCAAATTGTACTGTATTTGACAGCAATTGTCAATAGGATCCATAATCCATGCGTTTTCTAAAGGCACTGAAAGCAGAGCATGCCATTGGCCTGAAATAGACATAGGCCTATAGGCAGTGACATCAGATTTGCTTTCTAGTGGAGGTCTGGCCATCTGGTTACAGATTTGTCTGGCTTGTCCACCTTTGAGAATGAGAATAATACAGGATGAGTGTGACAAATGGTGACAGAATTTTTATTTTTTGGAACTATCCCTTTAAGACATAACGAAGAGCAGATGTCTTCTATAATCAAAGATTCAACCCCAGTTTTTTCATCTTGATGGTGTACATATCAGCTCTATCAGAAGAACAATACAATATTTCTCCAAAGTCTCATTTGCTGATTTATTTACAGTAACTGTTATATATTATAGACACTAGGTGGCGCCAACATTTGGCACGTTTCTTTGGGTGTAACTACAGCGTTTGCTGGCTGGATTGTTTGTCTTAATACGATTTTTCAACCGTGTTTGATCTTTAGAATGGGGTAATTATTTCTGATCAGGTTCTTATGAAATATAAAATCAGTTACCCTACTGTTTTCACTGTTTTTTCATCTAGAAAAGAGTCTAAATATTTGAGTAACCGAACCTCCTCATAGCCTATTAGATACGTTCATTAAACTATTTTAAATTAGGGGAACCATTAAACTATTACACAATTAAGTAGAACAGTTACACCAAAAACAAAAAAGTACACTTTTTAAAGCAGAATGAATTATTGTCAAAACACGTTTGCAATTGTTCTGTTATTTGATACATTGCAGGTAATGCCCAGCCTGAGGAGAATTAGGCCTGTGCTTTTTGATCAAGACATGATAGACGTGGTCTGTTGCATGTAAAACAGCTGAGTTAAGATCCTTCAAAACCCCCCTCTGTCACGGAACAACCAGGCTCAGTCGCCACACCGACACACCACGTGACCCATCCCCAGACTTTTGATCACCATCACCTGACACACATTTACCCTCATCACATCTCTATAGTCCAGCACGTTCCCTCACTCATGGTCTGATCTCGTTTCAAGTACAGACTCCCATCAGCTCCAGATTTAAGGACTTTCATGAACATTCATCTGTCCACTATATGATATCCAGTTTTCCCTAGTCTTCCAAATTTGTCCAGTCTTCCATGATCATCTCGAAACCCCTTTACACTGGTTTACCCACTACCAACAAGAGCATCTGCAGTCTCCTGTTTCCAAGGACAGTAATACCTATACTCATCTATCTTGCTGAGACTCTGATATCTACTATTGATATTTGTTCACCTTTATCACTGTGTGTGTGAATAAAGTTCATTAACCATACTTGCCTTCTGTCTGATGAGTCATTCTGTTACACCCTCTCTCACATTTTTAAATAATGAAAAATCTTTTTTGTGTAAACAATACATTTTAATCTGGCTGGGTATTCTACCTAAAGATATTAGTTTGATTATTCCTACGAATAAATCCGTAAACTGATCTTGGCTTAAAATGTAGAAGCCCAAACCCCCATGTTGACCCCATGTTGACCCAAGGAAGTATAAATGAAACTCTGATAGTTAATAGTTGCAACTTTATTGGTAAATCCAAGTGTTATTGCCGAACAATGTACACTGTAGCACCTCTTTTAAGATAAAGCACTCGCTCCGTTAGAAGAAATCAAGTGCTAATATACATAAATGCCATTTCAGTTAAAGAATGTGATGTACTTAGTGTTGGCTTTTGTGCTTCTAACTATGATTTCTGGCTGTTTTTTATCACCCAAGCCCTGCTTTGCAAATAAACAATGGCAAAATAAAAACGTTTATTTTAAACAAAACTGTACAAATAGGCCTACCTATTTATTCATACCTACTACCAATTTTATACTTATACAATTCAATACTACTATTTTTACTTTGTTGCAATAGAGATTTTGAAGCTGACGTCACGCCCTATGTTGCAGTGGCATCGCCATCTTGGGAGGATATACTCCATGGCTATTATTTTGATATGTACCGTTACTTGTTTTGTTTGATATGTGGAGAAATCGAAAGTGAAATTACCATGGGCTTTTCCTGAATGACTCTGCATAATGCTATTGCAGTTTTTAACACAGCAAGACCGACCTACCATATTTCCTAATCAAACAAGAAAAACAAAACACTGCATTGAACGCACTAGCATCCGTCCTCCCAAGATGGCGCAATATTCAACGCGGCGTGATGTCGATTAACAAGCTCTATTAGTAAAATTTCAATGGCATTTAATGTCACATCCCATAACAAAACTTGTTTTTTTAAAATAAGCATATATACACACAGAAAAAAGAAAGTACAATGTACCCACTAAATGCATAGCTTCAATGTCCTTCTGAAACTTTAGAAAGACTCCAGATTCGCTGTTTTTAAGGATATGAAAAGAACACTACTTTTTAAATGACTAAATACATAGTTCCCAAAGTAGACAAGCACTTTTTAATACTTAATATCGGTTAGATATTTGCAAAACCCAGTAACAAATATAAAGGTTGAGTAATAATAATAATAACTTATGGCAAAGAATAAAAATCACAAAATATGTAAAAACAAGGTTTCAGAAGGACAGCAGCAATATATTAAACATGTTCCCTAAATTCTGCTTCGGCCTGATAATTACACATGAGCGTTTGTGGCATTTTGCAACCATTGTTGTATACAGTTAGTCTTATATTTGTGCAAAAACAAATAACTTTTTTCTTTTCATTAATTTTCATAAATCATGTTTTTTATTGTGTTAGTAGCTGTATTTTTAGTTATTACTGCTTATCAAAACAACCCAACTGCAGTTTAATTGAAATTACTTGGAATGCACAATATTAATAAAAAAAGAGTGATCTGTTTTTGCAAATGAACTTTTCAAACATAATTTTAGCTCCGAGCAAATGTAAGTATTTTATTGTTCAATGTCTTTCTAAATGTGTTCTCGTTCTTGATGATTTAGGAATTTGATTAGCCTTGGAGGAACTGGAAGCTTGTGGATTTCCTTTAGTCTGTTCATCCCAAGCAGTTTGCGGATTTTCAGTCTGCAGAGCTGCAGCAGTGGGCGTGGAGGTGCTGAAATCAGAGCCAGCATATCAAAACACAGGTGACTGAGATCATTTGCAAATAAATAAATGTTCGGGTGTACATACTAGCTTTGACTTTGATGCAGTTCCAGTCAGGGTAACTTTCCAGATGTTCCATGAGTCTCGAGCATAGTTTCACATGGCCAACGTAGTCAAGGAGGACGTCTATTATCGGCCCTGCCCAGCGGCAGTAGTTTTCAGTGGAGATCACGTCACAGAACTACCAATGAAAATGTGAAAAAAGTTAGATTCAATATATAAAAGTACACATTTGTGTTACCAATATGCTTCACACTACCCACCTGAACACAGATCTTTTCCGTTTGTTCATCTCTGTCATCCAGCCGATGACGTGTCATCTTTATCGGCGGATGAGGATTGTTACCATAGACGCAATTGAAACATGACAGGGCGTCGCAGCCGAAGTCCATCAGATACTTCAGTAAGGTCAGGTATTTCATGCAGAACATAACAGTGGCTGGAAAGGTAGTGGGGTGGGTGGGGATGTTGGCGTTCACGTTAGCACCGTGTTCAATCAGCAGAGTCACTGTGTGTATGCAACCCTGCCTCAGGGCTACCAGGAGAGGGCTAAACGTGTCCAGGTTTGGATTGGCACCAGCCTCCAGGAGCATGGTGGTGGCCTCGATGTTGTTGTTTATGACAGCAAAATACAGAGCTGTACTGCGTTGATCCTCGTACATTTTCGAACGATCCTTTGACAGCATGGCGTTGACGTCGAAGCCAGCCTCGATCAGCAGCTCGAGAACATCGTCTCTATTGCGCTCCGCTGCTAAATGGAGGGGGCTGATACCGGATCGTCTCACCCTGGCTTTGCTTGTGGCTGGGATCAGCATAGATACTATTCTGAAAATGAGACAATTTTGAGTGTTAACTTTGTTGCCAAAAACAGACTAGATTAAATGTTAGAATCTGACATTAGATTTAATTATATTTTGTAAGATGATTAATACATATCGTAAACTAGGAAGCTGGCATATAATGAAATGCTTTTTTTCATGCTCTCAGGTATTATGGTATGATTAGATTTATTGTTAGGCAAGTAAAATACCATATGCACAACTTGAAACATAGAGCTCAGATGACATGACATGTATGTCAAAACAAATGGGTTTTGACAAATAAAACTACTTTTTGCTCCTATTTAGGACTTTTTCGAAGTCAAGCTTGAGTTAAGGTGCCACAGCAGCCATTGCAACTTACTTAGTTGACCTTACAATTTTGGGGGTGCACCCATAAGTCATGAGGTTTCTTCTGAAAATGAATGCAAGATCATGAGATGTGCTTATCCTAAACTCCCAACAGCCAATGGCCTCTATAAACAAGTACTTCAGATCAGTTTGGGAATATTTCTCCCAAAGCATTTAACCTTTATTTACTAAGGCTGGGTATTGTGACTAATTTGGCAAATTGATTCTTATTTATATAGTTTCGGTCCGATTACGATCTGATTCAATATCGATTAGTTATCAATATTTCATTATAAATGTTAGATTCGCAGACACAGAATTCATATTTAAACATAAATGGTGGTTACTAAAAGCCTCTAACTTTCAGCTTATATTACTGAACTACACATTTACATTAACAATAGGCCCACGCAATTATGTTTTATTACTTTATACTTTTACTTTGAAGAACAAACATTGTAACAAGAAATCATAAATATGCACATACAATGAACACAAACTGCAAAATGCACATTACTGTAAAAAATAAAAACAATGTAAATAAGCAACACTGTAATTCATTACCAACTTGAAATATGTTTAAAAAATAAAATAATTTTCTAAATTCTAAACATTTCAAAGCAGGCCCACACCTTTATCTGGACCTTCCACCATGATCCCTTCTTTATTTTAAAGCAGTGGTCACCAACCCTGCTCCTGGAGATCGACCGTCCTGCAGACTGCAGCTCCAACCCTGCTTCAGCACACCTGTCTGTAATTATCAAGCAAACCTGAACACCTTGATTAGATAGTTCAGGTGTGTTTGATTGGGGTTGGAGCTTAAATCTTCAGGACGGTCGATCTCCAGGAGCAGGGTTGGTGACCACTGTTTCAAAGTAACACACGCAGTTTCTGCCAATCTCATATTAATCTATACCTATACAGTAGTATTGCATACTTCATATCTTCGAAGACTATTTAGTTTGATCAAATTTGTAAAAGACAGATACAGCTGTACGATTATTTCCGGAAAAAGTCGAGCTCCTGGAGGCGTGCAGTGGGGGCGGAACTACAGCACGAGCACACAACACATCCCTGCATAACTGTTGATTAATGGCGGAGTGTCCGATTTCTCTTAGCCGTTGTTGATGTTCAAATCACCAAAACAAACACACCCCTACCCCCATCTTTCGCTTTCGTCAGCGCTCGGCTCGGCTAATGTGCGTCCTGTGCACCTTACTGCTGATTGGCTGCAAGGTTGTTTTGGTACTTGGCCTGACTCAGTTGTCTAAAGCGTAATTCGTAAATCGGTTACCCCACCTTTAACTGTTGATCCCTGCATATGTGTTGTTTACATTATGTATGATTTACTGCGTGCGGTTCATGTTCAGCATCTTTTAGTTTTGGAACCGTGCCATCAGTCAGTTTCAAACGATCTCCAAATCCAGCCGTATATCCACCGTTTATGTATCATTCATCACCGAAATGCTGTGAGCAAACAAACACAGCAAAACTTTTCAGCATTGATGGGCGTGTTCTTTCTCACGCTGGCTGGTTGACACGTGGGCGTGCTCTTTCTCTCACGCTAGCGCGTGGGCATGCTCTTTATCTCACGCTCGTGCGTGGGCATGCTCTTTCTCTCGCTGGATGACTCGTGGGTGTGCTTTTCCGGGAGAATTGTTCAATAACCAGTAACAAGGGTCCTTAGTCCCCTAGCAATAAGGGACTAAGAACCCCTGTTACGAAACGGGAATCCATGTTCGAAAAAAACTTTCCGAAACCTGTATGAACCCTGGCGGAGTGAATCGAGCACAAAAATACTGCGTCTTACATTCAACTAGTTTTTTGACGAGTTGACCATGTTAAGCTTGAGAAGCCAGTACGTTTAACACTGTAAAGAACTCGGAATGCATGAAATAGCATGTTACCTCCACTTTTAAGCAAAGTGAAAAATGTGACATCTTCAGGGCGAGAATAATATTCACATCCTCTGAGGCATGCAGGCACATTAAGAATCAATTAAGGGATTCATTAAATTAAGAATGGATTAGAATCTATATTTTTTACCCAGCCCTAGTATTTACACATAAATTATCATGAAAATTCTACATACTCATCATTGCCACGCTGTGCAGCGATATGAATTGGCAGCAGTCCTGTTTTGCCAGGCTTGTTTGTGTCTGCATTTTGAGATAGAAGGAACTCAACAATGTCCTCATGGCCGTTCTTACAGGCCTCGTAGAGTGCTGTGGCTCCATCTGCCGCCTGGCTGTTAAGATCAGCACCTTATAAATGATAAAACATTAATTGGAGAGCAAGTTGTTTTCGGATAGCTTGAAAAATATCAAGTTTCAATGATATGTTTGAACAATAAAAATACCATTTTTTAAAAGGAACCGAAGTGTGTCCACCTTTCCACTTTGGGCTGCCACAAAGATAGGTGTGATTCCGTAAACGTTGGGTATGCTGACCTTGGCTCCAGCTTTCACAAGTATCTCACAGATTTCCACATTGTTCCTGCACACAGCCTCGTGGAGAGCGGTCCAGCCTTGAATTCAGTTCTTATTCACTGTTGCGCTGTATTTCAGTAGCATGGCGACCATCGCTGGGTTCTCCTTTTCACAAGCTGCAGATGTATAGAATTTTTGAATTATAACTCGAGGACATTAGACAAACAGTAACAGAAAATATATTTATGTGAGTGAATATAAAACTGTGGACACATGAAATGCTAAGTGAATATATTACCTTTGTATAGTGGAGTCTCCCTTTCTTTATTGGTGATATCAGGGTCAGCCCCTTTCTCGAGAAGATACTCTGCACATGTTAGATGATCCCTGCTCACAGCCAACAACAAAGCAGTCTGATCCTTTAAAGTGCGCTGGTTAACCATCCCAGGTTGAGCTGTGAGAACATTGATCAGCAACAAAGCCGTGATAAATGAAGATCCAAGCAGTAGTTCTTAAATAAATGGGAATACTTTACCTTTCAATAGAATTTTAATACATTGACATTGTCCATAATATGCCGCCTCATGCAGAGAAATCCATCCAAATCTGTTTGCTGTAAGAAGGTTGCACCCAGGCTGTTTAACCATTAGCCTCACTGTCCCTACATCACCTTCCCAAATGGCCTTAACAAGAGGATCCGTCTCGCTGCAGAAGAAATTATTTTTATTTCAATAAATCACATGTTGCAGGTAAAAGAATGGTAACCATAAAAACCATTTAATGTTTTAATGTGGGAAATTGAAAAATTACTAACTCTTCGGGTTCAGATGTGACCTGAAAAGAGCCGTCATATCTTCGATAGGCCACCATCCGCTTGCCATAACCAGTGATGAAGTGGCTGACCGAAGACACAGCATCTGAGTTTGTTAGTTCTCTTTTAGAGAAAAAAAGAAACATGTAGATTTCTGAGTTTTCTACAGATGTGCACCATCAATGAACTCACTGCTTCACTAAAGAGGTTTTTGCTGCAACCCAATTACAAAACTGACTGTGTATTTTATATAAAGATTTGAAACAAGTTATGTTCTGTAAAAAAAAAGTAAAAATTGCTTGACCTCTATGATGAGTTGTAATGTACAAACATTTAAAAATTTTAAAATATTATGTTGAAATGACTTGCAAAGCCAATTGGATTGTACTTAAATTAGCAAAATATTTTTATTTTACAGTGTAGAAATAGAATAAAGTTGAATTGAATTTAGCTTTTAAAACTAAACCAAAATTACACATCTTTCAAGGATGCGTACATCTGCACCACTGGAAGGAAGACTTTAAGCTTTTTAATGTCAGGGTAAATCCAAACAAGTTCACTTGGGCACAGTAATGTATAGTGTCTATTTTTGAACATTGTGGCATGTGTAATGTCGGCTGTTGCTATTGAATGAAGCAGAACAGGTGTAAAGCAGCTGTGCCAGTCATCCGACTGCAAGGCATCTGTAAGTGATATTTTGACTTTCCCTGTAGCTGCATTTACAAAGCGTGACTAGAAATTTCACGTGGCCACATATTAACAAGCATGTTTTGATCCTACAGTATGTCTCTCTCTGGTTTACATTTAGCAGCACTGCTACAAAAATTACCTTAAATCCTTATTATTCTAGAACAAATTGTTTTATTGTTTGTTTTTTTATAAATTTGTGATTTCAATTATTATTTTTTTATTTTCTGTATTGCAAAAATGTATTTTGTGTTAAAAAAATCAATGCAGGTAAGATAAATGAGTAAATATGTTCCTGTAGCTCGATTGCAGCAGCATTGCATTGGTAGCACAAAGTTCAGGGGGTTCATTTCCCATTACCCTGAATGCACTTTGGATAAAATTGTCTGACAAATATGTTTGTCAGTGTAAATAGTTACTTTTCTAAACCTTGACTATTTTTATATGACTGATATGCCAGCACCCCATTTTTACTTGTATGAAGAACATCAAACCTCATAGGTGGATTGGCAGGGCACACATATGGTTGAGCTGGTGCAGCTGGTGTAGGCTTCTGCTGAGCATGATGTGATGGGGGAACTGTGCCTGATGATGCTGGTCTGTTTAAAGCAGTGGTGGTATTTGTGCTTTCAGTCCCCAACCCGCTGCTATGGGCATCGGCCAGGCTGCGTTCAATTGCTAGTTGTAAGAGTTCATCTTCAGACAGGTTGCTGTAGAGACTGTAGTCAGCAAATTCCGTGCCAGTGGAACCTGACATGGACACACTGGCTGCTGCCATGATGGATCTTGAGATGATCAAAACATTTCTTGTAAATAAACTGAACCAACATCTCTTTTAGCTTTTCATAACTGATTTGTTTCTTGTAAAAAAAATGAATAGTACTCAATTGTTACAGAAATCTAAAGAAGCGCAGATTTCACATTTCTTCACATTTCTTCACATTTCACATCTTATTGTTTTATAGGCCTATATGAAAATATACACCAGTATATAATGATATACAATCCGTTCTGTCCCAGCATCTTGGGCCACAAGCAGGGTACACCCTGGATAGATAGCCAGTCCATCCCAACAAATGCATTTTTGTTGGGTCAGTGTGAAACCCCTGTTGAATCAGTGTAAACTATCCTTCATAATGTTGGCGTTTGTTAAATCAGCGTGAATGAACCTTTCAGAATGTTGGTGTTTGTTGGCTTTGTTGATTATCCTTTAGAATGTTGGTGTTTGTTTAATCAGTTTAAATTATCCTTTATATTGTTGGTGTGTGTTGGTGTTTGTTATAAATCATTGTGAAATGTCCTTTAGGTGATGATGTTTGTTTGTGTTGGCGTTTGTTAAATCAGTATGAATGAATCTTTCAGAATGTTGGTGTGTGTTGGTGCTTTGTTAAATCTGTGTGAATTTTCCTTTAAAATGTTGGTGATTGTTGGCATTTGTTGGTGTTTGGTGGAGTTTGTTGAAGCAGTGTGAATTATTAAGGGCAATAACGGCTAAACATATCTTGTGAAAAATCTGAAATTTAGAAGGAGAATTTTGTTGGTTTAATAAATATATTGACACATTTCTGTTGGAAAAGAAGACAAAAAAGTGTATATTTTAATACAGGACAACAAAACCGTAAGACTTCTTTTATGTTAGACGGCTAAGTCACACAGTTAAGTGTGCATTTATGTCTATCTCAATATTTCAGTATACATTGTCTATACACTACAGTATATTACATTACATCATACAGTCCCAATTGATCTAGTCTGCTGTACAGTATAATACAGACAACTTTCATACAAAACACCAACAAATCCTAAAAGTTGTTACTTACCCACTTCTCAATGTTTTAAAAAAATATATATCAATATGGTATCCAGGCTGAAAGTTATTTGTCCTAAATGTCTTGTGCAGTACACTGGACACCTGCTTGCACTGAGAACGGCTCTTAACTGTCACCCCACACCCGAATGTCAGAGTGTTTCTGGAGAGCTCACGTGATGTGCAGGGTGCAAAGATTTTTAACCTCTTACTGATGGCTGCTCTTGAAGAAGCAGACTATGAAAAAGGTGTTTAACAAAGCAGTATTGCTATGACCATCAATACATGTTGCAAATACTGTATATACTTCTAGAAAATAACCAATACCAAAGACGTCAAATATCAAAGTATGTTTATACATAACTATTTAGGAAACCAATTTAGGAATGCTTTTATCAGCATTTAAGTGTTCTTGAAATATGTGCCAATTGTACTTCCCTTTTTACGTGTTTTTTAACAAAGTTTTGTTTAGGAAAGCCTTAGTTTGTCACTGGGTTAAATTGTTAGCCTGCATTTGCTGTGTCAAGTTACAGATGTGTCAAGGCTACGAGACAAACAAGTCACTGTGTGAATACCTGTTCCTTATTTATAGTAATAGCTGTTATGTTGAGGTCAAGTGAACGCACAATGAAGCTTACAAACTTTTATATTTTCTGAATTGCCAGATTCAGGTTGGCATTGCAGGATAATAAAATGGTTAATACAAAAGAAACAAAAAGGTTTGTGTGAAATATAGCACTTTGTGTATTCTTTTGGGGTGAACACTCTAAAAAAGCTGGGTTGTTTTCATGGTTGGGACAAATATGGCCAAACACAACTGTTGGTTTATTATAACAAAAGTAATATTTATATTTGTACAATTTATTTAAACAACCCATCATTTTGGACTGAAACATCCCAGCATAGGCAAATTTAGAAACCGGCAAGATGGTTTGTCCTTATTTGACCCAGCCATGGATTGAAAACAATCCAGCATTTTTGTGTGTGTAGCATCTTGTTCAGACATTAAACTTGTCGATTCTGCCTGACTTTTATACATATTTTGCTTGCATTAGCTGTTTCAAAATCAATTCCCTGTGTTTTGTTTACATTTGTCATTTGTTTACAGATTGAAATCTATGTCTGTTTTTAATGGACAGAAGTTCAGAGCAAAAACATTACAGCAACGGTGGCAGAGATTATATTTTTAGTTGTTGTTTATACGTCTTGTGTAAGCGTTTAAATGATGGCCAGCTAATTATAGAGCTCACCACACTTGACTGCATAAGCATATTAGCACTTAGAAGTGTGATCTTTAAAACTCAACTCATTTATGTTCTTAAGAATAATAGTGTTAAGAATAGTTTTTTTTAATCTCGGTCATTAGGAATTTGCAGGAATGCTGCTGAAGCTCAGTGCAGTACATTATTGTTGACTAATTTACAATAACTGTACAGCTTCATGATATTAATACAAATAACTAAGAATGTAAAGGTTCATCTTAGGATATCCTCAAATGATTCTCGTTCATATCTTAAAAACTTAATTAGTCTCTCTGGTAGAGGAAGAGCACTGATTCGTCTTAGTCTGTGAACTCCCAGTAGTTTCCGGATCTTCAGTCTGCTCAGATGCATCAAGGTGCAAGGAAGAACTGAAATAGAGGTCATGTTACTTTGTTTATAGATTTTCAGTTCAGTATGTTCAGTTAGTGTTATATTACCTCAACAATCAAACCGTTTCGTAAATAAACAGACAACGAAGAGTATCCTTACCTAACTTTTCTTTGATAAGCATCCAGTCCTTCCATCCATTGCTGTCAAGATGTTCAGCTATTTTAGAGCAAAGTTTGACATGACCCACATAGTCAAGTAACATGTCGATGATGGGTACCATGTTGGAGCTGACTGAGGGAGCAGAAAGTAGCTCACAAAACTGTTAAAAAAAATGTTCGAGAGAGAGACAGAGACTTTTTGACTTTTAACATACTTAATTAAAACATCCAGAAATAAAAACCAAACACATCACATTGCAATGTGTTTAGGCGATATTACCATAAAGAAAAGAAAAAAAGAAAGGAAAGGAAAAGAAGGAGAATAAAAAAAGAAAAGATAAAAGAAAAGAAGAAAAAAGAAGAGAGAGGAAAAAAAGTAGAACCTACTCAAAAGCCACAAAGCATCACGTTAAACATTATTTGACCATCCTCACAAATAGACAGTAATGCTCCATTTACACACCATTTAAACTCAAATTCAAGCATGTTCTCTGTCATTTGATAGAATCTATGCTCCACTCTTATTCTGGATTCCACCAAAGCAGTAAATAACTGAAAAACATTCATGGTTCGCCTTTCAGCAGCCAGTCTGCAAGACTTCCAAATTGCTAATTTGGCTTGACCGATTATAAAGTTTGCTACAGTGCACTGCTGTCTGTGTACTTGTGCTCTTGAATACTTGCATCCATATATAGTGTCTTGTTAAAAACAAAACCCAAATCCCCAAGCAACCTTCCAAGCAATGTAAATAATCGATCCAATCTAAAACACTCAGTAAAACCATGAAAAACAGTAAGGTACAGAAAATGCAAGATGGCAAAACATTCAGATTGAATTTGGACACTTGAGAATTAGTGGGTAACACACAATGTAATAACCTCCATTGCAATTCTCCAGATCGTTTAGGTAGGGGACCCTTATAAAAAATGGTTAAAAATTCTCTCCATTTTGTGTCAACTTTATCCCTAATGAGCTCAAAATAATGTACTTTAACACATGTTTGATAGAGGTCTCTCTTTCCAGCCACCTGAAAATCAAGCTGTTGTAGCCCATTAAATGACAGCAGTTTTCCTTCCCGATCATCTTCAGTACAAACCTTGGGAGCTACTAGTAACTTAGGAAAACATACTCTAGAAGGGTCTCCAGACAGAAAACAGTTAATAAACATGAGGAGTGTGGAGGAAAAAGCTGCTTTCAACTCGCCTGAAACCCGTTCTACCATCCTGACTGATCTAAAACCAGCCTGACTGCAAATATCCACCATTGACCTCCATGTTTTGGATGAAGTGTCAATCAAGTCCAGAACTTTGGTCACTCCTTTTTTCACAAAGGTATTAATAGTTGTATTAGATACGCAAATGTTGTAACCCAAAAAAAGAGTTATAAAATAATGGTTCATCAAGGCCAAAATGATTTAGTCTAGTCAGTTTAAAAACCGTCCAAGAGTTTAACACTGAAGCATAAAAATTAACATCAGATGAAAGAATCCCCCATGAGAAGACATTAAAAACAGTTGTCTATCAAGACAAAACCCACCAAAAGTTCTGAGCAAAGCCAGACCAAAAGGTAGTGGTAACTAACTTAAAAAAAGTCAACAAAAGTCTTCTGCAGCCGTTGCAACAAATGTTTTGGTGGGTCAAGCACATTTAAGCGATGCCACATCATAGAAGCTGCCAAGTTGTTAACAATGAGCACTCTTCCCCTGTATGACAATTGAGGCAGAATCCATCTCCATCTCTGTAAACATCCAGAAACTTTTTCAAACACACCGTCCCAGTTCTTCTGAATATACTGATCAGACCCAAGGAAAACTCCAAGCACTTTGAACGCTTCCCGACTCCAGGAACAGCTCTAAGGAAGTGTTGGAGGGCCTCCATTCTCCCATTTACCAATTAAAAAGGAAGTGCTCTTTTGCCAGTTGATTCGAGAGGATGAGGCTTTCTGGTAAACCTCCAGATATTCATTCAATTTTGCAACATCCTGAGCAGATCTGACAAAAATAGTGACATCATCAGCCTAAGCACTGAGTCTAAAAGTTATCATGTCTGAGGTGGATGAACACACTACTGATATGCCGCCCAGCTTGTTTCTCAGTGTGATCAACTGTGGTTCGGTTGCAATGGCATACAGGATCCCTGAAAGACCACACCCCTGCCGTATACCTCTGCTTACTCTGAACGGTTTTGTAGGAGAACCATTCATTTTTAGAATACTGTATATCAGTATACAGCAGTTTAACATATCCAATAAAAGATTGACCGAAACCAAAAGCTTCAAGGCACTTAAAAAGGAAACCATGATCGACCCGATCAAAGGCTTTCTCTTGGTCTAAAGATATTAAACCAATGTCCAAATTCTGTTCCTTGGCAAAAGAAATCAAGTCCTGAATCAGAAAAAGATTATCGAAAATAGCCCGTTCTAGAATGCAATAAGATTGATGAATCACTGAAGAAATGTAGAGTTTAATTCTGTTGGTTAAAGACTTCGAAAGTATTTTATAGTCAATTTCGAGCAAAGAGACCTGGGCGCCAGCATCTAATGTCTTCAAGGTCACCCTTTTTAGGTAAAAGGGTGATCACAGCTCTTCGTAGACTCACTGGCAGTGTGCCTCTTTTAATACACTCCATAAAAACAGAAAGCAAATCCGTTCCAATAACATGCCAAAAATGTTGATAAAATTCTGCATTAAGTCCATCCAAGCCTGGAGCTTTGCCAGAAGACAGCTGCAGACGAAGGCGGCTGCAGATAGTTCATCAAGCCTAGATTTCTCCCCTTCCGAAAGATGAGGTAAATCCTGAAGGAGAAGGTCAGCCATGTCTTCATCACAGGGTTCAGCTTGGTAAAGATCCTCATAAAAAGACAATGTATGCGAAATAATTCCATGAGCATCAGTAACTCTCCTCCTACCTGGAAATTTCAAACAGCCGAGAACTTTTCTATCCACAATCTTCTTTTCAAGTTAAAGAAAAAGGATGTAGGAGCATCCATACTATTAAAAGTTAAAAATCTTGCACGGATAAGCATCTCCTGGGCTCTTTCCTCCAGAGAGAGAGAGAGCGAGAGAGAGAGAGAGAGAGAGAGAGAGAGAGAGAGAGAGAAAGAGAGAGTGAGAGTGAGAGAGAGAGAGAGAGAGAGAGAGAGAGAATTTCAAAACATAGGATAAGTTCAGTATTAAAAAAAACAGATTTATAAATGAGTGGAATATAGCGAAATATAAAATCACAATTAATCTTTTAAAAATCCCTCTACCTGTAAACAGTAATCTGATGGTTCTTCGTTTAAATAATACAATCTTTCTCTTCCATTTCGTCTTGGTATAATGGGGGGGTGAGGGCTACTTCCATATTGGCAGCTAAAACATGACAGCGCATCACAGCCATTGTCCAGGATGTACTTCATCATTGGCAAGTTCCTCACACAGAAAACCAACACCGTCGGGAAGGTGGTGGGATGAGTTTGGAGTAAGGCATTGAGATTAGCACCATGCTCAACCAGTAACATCACCATTTCCATGCATCCTTTCCTCGCTGCCACTAGCAATGGGTTGAAAATATCCAAGTTTGGATCAGCGCCTGCCTCCAATAACATGCTGGCAGCCTCTAATTTTCTGTTCACCACAGCCGAGTACAAAGCAGTGCTACGACGATCTTCATGCATCTTTGACCAATCATCTGACATTGTTGTGTTGACGTCATATCCAGCCTCGATTAAAGTTTCTAGAACATCATCTCTGTTCCGTTCTGCCGCGAAATGGAGGGGACTAATGCCGGAACATCTCACTTTGGTTCGGCTGGTTTTGGGGTTTAGTAGGGCAACAATGCTGTGGAAGAATTTTGGAAGATACAAATCAATGTCTGGAAATTGTAGTGTAGGTGAAAGATAAAAAATAAGGAATAAACTATTATAGTAACAACCTTTCATGACCATTCTTTGCTGCAATATGAATTGGAAGAATTCCAGTCTTGTTGGCTCTGTTACCATCTGCTCCATTTGACAGAAGGATCTTTACAACTTCAACATGACCATTCTTCGAAGCCTCAAATAATGCCGTAGCTCCATCATTTGCCTGGGTATTGATATTTCCTCCTATAGCACAGAACGGTTAACTACCGTGATATAATACAGTAAATGGATTTGTTACCGTTTTACCGTAATAGCGATACTTACCTTCAGAAAGTAGGAAATAAAGCACCTCGACAGCACCACACTGAGCAGCCATAAAAAAAGGATCAATGCCATAAATAGTTTTGGCCCTTAGATTTGCCTCTGCTTGAAGCAACATCTTACAAATCTGTACGTTTTTGTTCATCACTGCTTCATGAAGTGGAGTTACACCTTGAACACAGGCTTTGTTTGGTGAAGCTCCAAATTTCAAAAGAATCCCCACCATTGCTTCATGTGCTTTATCACACGCTATAAAAAGCAGGTATATAGTTATTGAGAGGTACTGTATTAAGATTACCAGAAAATATACTTACTGTAAGGGTATGTTTACATGACCACAATGTTAAAACAAAAGGAAATTTGTTTTAGGAAAATTCTGAACACAGACGACAACATTGTTGTAATGATTTAAAAAAAGGCTAATAGCACTGTACTGTGCATACCAGGCCAGTAGGAGGTGATGTTACTTTGTAAACAAACAATACATGCACAAACACATCCTTGTACAGAGTGAAAACAAACAAGATGGCATGGTAAACTTTAACTATTGCTTAGCTGTTCGACAAAATGTTAAATGCTCTCACTTTAAATAAAAGCGCCTGTTAAATGAATAAATATAAATGTTACATGGTAAAAACTTTTTTTGTCTGGATTTACGAACTCAGTATCTTGAGCAGCACAAATATTTTGATTTTCAAGTGCACAGACATGTCTGTAGACTGAACACATACTGTAATATGCATGTGTCTGACGTCACAGTTGTGATTCACAAATTATCATTTTGGAGTTAACATGGAATTGTTTACAAGAACTTACGCTTTAAAATCTGTTTTCAAAAATTTTAAAGCTTCCAAAACACTTTTGTTATATAAATAAATGGCCAAAACACATAAGTTTTCTGTTTTTTCTAGAAAGTAATGTCGTGTAAACGCCTCCTAAAACTAAAAATGTTTACCTTTGTTCATTGGTGTCTCCCATTGGTTATTTGCAAGGTTCGGATCAGCACCTTTCTTCAGTAGATATTCGACACAAGAAAGATGTTTGTGAGTCACAGCAAGATAAAGCGGCGTCTGATTCTTTTTCGTTCGTTTATCGATTGTATCTGGCCTGGCTGTGGAAGAAATGTCACACAGATCAACAATTAGGTTTTTGGGATTGATTCTCGAGGATTGAATGGATTTACATTATGTACATTTTCCACCTTCGAGTAAAATCTTAAGACATTCAACATGGCCATAGAATGCACATTCATGAAGTGGAATCCAGCCGTCCTCATTGGGTTCATCAAGAATGTTAAGGTTTAAGTTAAGGATGTCTCTTAAAGCCTTTTCATCACCTCTCCAAATTGCTGCGAGAAAAGGGTCTAAATCACTGAAAGAACAAAACAGATTGATATACTATCAGTCAATTTACCCTAAATTGAACGAGGTCTTTTCCAAACATAATAGATGTTAACAAGATGCGCCACTGCCATTTTTATGTTTTGGTATTTTATTTTTTTTTTTTTTTGTTCTAGCGAAGAAAGGCCCGCCATCCTGTAAAAAGAGCCTTTCGTCAATCGATAGAAACTAATGATTTTCTGCGGCGGGGCTCTACACAGAGCCTGGAGGAGCTGACCAACCAGTGCGCATGCGAAGCGACCTCAAAAAAGGTTTTTAGCACAATTTAAGCTATATCAGATATCAGGTTTAATTGTTGGTCAGGAATATGTTATTTAATTGTGATTTTTGCCAGCGATTTTAGACATTACATTTTCCGCCATTCAAGTACACTCTTAAAAATAAAGGTGCTTCAAGGTTCTTCACAGCGATGCTGTCATGAACCCCACGAAGAAGACACACGGATGAGGATCCAAATGCAGTTTATTGAAAAGTTTAATCCAAAAGACAGGCATAAATCCAACACAGGTGGTCAGTCCAAACATAGCAAACAAATCCACAAGACAAAGGCGAACAGAATTATCCAAAAGACGTCAAGACAAAAACCAGAAGTCCAGAGATAGAAGAGCTAGGAATTGCAGTATGACATGATACTAGACTTTGCAATGATTGACTGATACAACCAGGGATAAATAGGCAGACAAACAACAGTTAAGAAGACACAGGTGGGCAATGACAGATAATGAGTCCGGTCAATGGTTATGGGTAATGTAGTGTGATATGGCAGTCCTTGCGATGAGGGGAGTGCCCTTTAGTGGATTTGAGAGGGCATTGCAGCTAGTGACTGTGACAGATGCCATAGAAGAAACATGTTTTGGTTCAACATAGAACGATTCAGTCAAAGGTTCTTTAAAGAACCATCTCTTTCTTAGCTTTTTATAATCTGAAGAACCTTATGTTAAAGGTTCTTTATGGAACCATTTAGACAAAAAAGGTTTGTCTATGGCATCGTGAAGCACCTTTATTTTTCAGAGTGTAGATATGAGTATGGCCTTGCTATGACTGAAATAGCTGTGTTGCAAATATGGCCGCTGAGTGGCAAGACTTCCGTAAACAGACTTTGGTCTTTTCTGCCACTCACTTTACAGTCTCCACCATGACACGCAGGTGTCCATTGTGCCTTGTCCAGGCAATCACCTTGTCCTCATTTTTACTGAAGATATGATGTGAAATATCTCTGTTGATGTTTAGACAATGACTCTCACTGAAAGGAAAGCATTTAACAAAGTTTCATCTAGTGTTCGAATGAGACCTTACAGTGATTTAATTATTTGTTATTCGAATGATGCGGCAGTGACATCAGAGAAAAATCACCTGGGAGGGTTTGCAGAAGCAGTCACAGCGGGATTGGCTGGGTTGGATGGTGATCGTTGCGTAGCGAAAGGGGCAGTTGATCTTGTGTTGCCGTTTATTTGTCGAATCTTCCATGGGGTTAAATTAGTTTCAGCTAGACTTTGTTTGATAGCTAACTGCAATAGCTGTTCATCAGACATGTCTGCATAAGCACTGTGGTCGTCCTCGCTTTCATCTGTTGTCCTTGAAGCGGGCATCAGCATTTTGGAGACTGCCATTTTGCAGCAGTGGTAAAATGTTCAGGAAATGCACAGACAAATAAACATTCTAATAATGACACAACAGACAAAATTTGCTTATAAATGTTTAAAATAATAAATAAGTTTCATCTTCCTGGTAAATTTAAAATATGTGTACATACAGTGCCTTGCAAAAGTATTCATCCCCCTTCATTTTATTCACATTTTGATATGCTGCTGCCTTATCTTAAACTACTTTAAATTAAAAATAATTTACATTAATCTACACTCCATGCACAATAATGACAAAACAAAAAAACAGGTTTGTGACAACATTGCAAATTTATTAAAAACGGAATTAATTACATTGCATAAGTATTCATACCCTTTTCTGGGACACTTGAAATGTAGCTCAGAAGCATTAGTTTTGCTTGTTGATGTTTCTACACTTCGAGTGGAGTTAACCTGTGTCAAATTCAATTGAATTAGTATGATTTGGAGCGGCACATACCTCTCAATAAAAGGTCCAACCGCTGAAAATTCATATCAAAGTAAAACCAAGACATGAGGTCAAAAGAACTGCCAGTAGAGCTTTGAGACAGGATTGTATCAAGGCACAGATCTGGGGAAGACTTCTGAAAAAAATCTGTATTGAAGGTTCACAGAAGCATGTAGCCTCCATTTATCCTTAATGAAAGAGGTTTGAACCACCAGATCTCTTACTTGAGCTGACCTCCTGTCCAAACTGAGCCATCGATGGAGAAGGGTCTTGGTTAGAGCAGTGACCAAGAAGCTGATGATCACTCTGGTTGAGCTCCATGATCATATACGGCGATGGGAGAAACTTACAGAAGGACAAACATCACTGCAACACTCCACCAATCTGGGCTTTATGGTTTAGTGGCCAGACTCAAGCCTTTGCTCAGAGAAGACACATGGAAACTTGAAATATGCAAAAACGTACTTCAACGAATCTTTCAAATTTTCTGGTAGGATGAATCTCAGTTTCATGCATCATGTCTGGAGAAAACCAAGCACTGCTCAACACCTGTACAATACCATCTCAACAGTGAAGTGTGGTGGAAACAGCATCATGATGTGGGGGTGTTTTTCAGCTTCAGGGACTGGGGCATTTGTCAGAGTAAAAGAAAAGCTCAACGGCACAAAATACAGAGATAATGATCATGAAAACCTAGCCCAGAACATTCAGAACCTCTGACAGGGCAGAAGGTTCATTCTCCAACATGACAATGATCCTAAGCACACAGCTAAAGCAATGCAAGAGTGGCTTATGGACAACTCTGTCTATGTCCTTGAGTGGCCCAGCTAGTGCTTGGGCTTGAACCCAACTGAACATCGCTGTAGAAACCTGAAAATGTCTGTCTACTGATGATCTCCATCCAACCTGACAGAGTTTGAGAGGATCTGAGAAGAAGAATGGCAGAAAATTGCCAAATGCTTGTCACGCCATACCCAAAAAGATTTGAGTCTGTAAAGGTGCTTTAACCATTTTCTGAGTTAAGGGTATGAATACTTATGCAATGTAGCCTAGTTATTTTAGTCTTTTTAGTTTTAATAAATTTGCAAAGCTGTCAAAAATCTGTTTTTTGTTTTGTCATTATTATGCATGGAGTGTCGATTAATGTAAAAAAATTAAGTAGTTTAAAGGCGCAGTTTTTGATTTACAGCGGCAGCGTTGTATTATAGATTTTCAACGAATCGCTCGGTCCAAACACGACAGTGGCCACCATATACAAAAAGATGACGTTCTCATGTTGACGCAGGGAAGAGATCATGAGGGCATTAGAAAGACTGTAGAAAGAGTGATTACATAAAATAAAAGGTCTGTGGATTTAAAGTATAAAAAGAAGGATAAAAGTCAGGCAGGAGCAAGGACCTGCGTTAATATTATAAAGTCTTTCCAGCAGAGACACGTTAGGACCCGCGGTACTAAAGCTTTTAGCAGAGATTCTCACAGATATCTATGGAGATAGTTTCCAGCAGAGAGTCGTTGGAGAGAAAGCTAGTCTTAAAATCACCCCCGAGGAGGTTGCTTTGATTCGGATAAGTATGTACGAGTAACATTGTTTTTTCTGTTTGTTAGAACCAAGATATGTTGTTGTTGTTTTAATATTAGCTGTGTGACGGAGCAGTTTTGAGCATCATTGTTTATCTGGAACCACTTTAATATTGTACTTGTCCAGATACTGGAGAGAGAGAGCAAGAGCGCGTTGGCACTAAAACTGTAGAGAGAACGCGTTTTACTCTTTTACTCAATGATGAATAAACGTACATTTAATCCGTGGGTCACATGTGTTGCCAACTGTAGAGTACGATCCGTACGGATCACAGATAATCCGCGATCCGTTTCACCACTATACCGCAGGGGAGAGGGAGAGGAAACGCGCGTTGTATAGTTGTTTGTCCATTTAGGGCTGCTGTACAAAACATGGCGGCGAATTCAATGTATGTAGGCCCACTCTGTATGTACGTGGATATAAACAGCTTATTCTAAGGTATTAGAAACATAACAGTTAATTATGTAAGGTCTTTATACACCTATGAAGAAATAGTTTTGTATATTATATTGCATTTCTGTCAATAGATCCTCCTAAAAACCCCGTATTGTTCCTTTAAGATAAGGCAGCTGCATAACAAAATGCTTCTCGACTCAAACAAATTACACAGTTAAAGCAAAATTACAACAAAGTCATGTTAATTGAAAGAATTTTAAATCAATTCGTTGCATAATCCATGTTTTGCACTTCAAAATAGATTTGATTACATGTGATACTATTATAAGATGTTTTGGAAGTCCTCATATAATTTCATATGACTTTACTGCTAGCATCTCTATTATAATCCATTTCTGGAAGAAGGCTTACCTACCTTTCCAAAGATTATCAGGAACAATTACGTCACAAGGTGCATGCGTAGTAATGGTTTTGTTATTTGGGTGTCCCTCTCTCTTCTGCAGTTGACTGCTGTGGAGTGTCCTTATCAAAAGGTTAGGTAGAGGTCTTGAATTCAGGTCATGGTGTAAACAAACCGATTATATTATTAATATCTTTGCTTGGCTTGCATCTGCACAAGATCATGTCTGGTTTAAATGTGGCTTGGTTATTCTTGTCTGTATTTACTTTGCAGTGTTATATGTGTTTGGTTTACATAAATGTGGATGCTTAATGAGATATTTCTACCCTAAAACTACCTGAAACGTTACATTTCCATTCAAATTAAAAATCTTGCAGCACTCCAATTCATTTGCTGATTAAGAATGCAATATTGTGTAGATTATTGAATTTAAAATATATTTTTATTGTTAACCATCAAAGGTGTATTGTTATTGCACTAGCATAAAACCCTGTTTAATTCACACTGTTTGCCTTGTACACTGTTAAACATAATGCTACGTTGTTTTGGTTTGTATAGTTTACTGTGTCCTTTAATGATCATTATAGCATGCTACACAATACCATTCTTTATGTACAAATGTACATTACTTTGACTTTGCCATATTTAAAAGTCAAAAAATGTGGTTCAATGTTTGAGTGACCTTATTTTCAGGGGACCTTATTTTTGAACTCGTGCCAGTTCTGGAAACCTCTCTTGACACTGTAAACATCTGACATGGAAGCCATATCTCCTGACTCAAGTGTTTTTATCTCTAGCCCTGCAGATGTCAATGTTTGGACTTTTAAAACAGTGCGGTTTAAATGAAAAGATTAGACTGTAGACATATTAACCAACAACATTTCGGATGATTTGGTCCAATTTTGTCCATGTGAATGGTGGCATTCATGTTGCGAATAAAATTATAACCATTAAACTTCAAAATCCCATTTGGGTCTATTCGCTATTGTTTTTATGCTGGATAAAAGTGTACAGTCTACATTATGACTGACGTGATGAAAATGGTTGGATTGCTATGGCCAACAAACAAGACTAACAAACGCAGGTCAAAAATATTTATCTGGGATGACAATCAGGAAACACATAATAGCATTAATTGATTACATTGCTTAAAATACATTGCATTTTTGTTTTAGTTACTATCAGGCTGAACTGATGGTAAAATATTGCAGTTTAGACTTTCAGGGTTCACACATGACATGAATCACATATGGGTCTCAAATGCAAGAAAATACAATCGGTACATTGGCGCCCTCGTCTGGTTAAACTATTTTAAACGTCTTGTTTTTTTCAAGGTAAAGTTATACAAACATTCTTAGTACAATGATGCTTTAGGCCTACTCCATAATCATAAACAGCCATGAACTGTACAGCAGTATTTATCATATAGCATATCATCAATCAGTACAATGCAGTACAGTTCATGCATTATAGAATTATACTAAAATTACCATGCACTACAGTACAAATGCATCAGTTTAGGAAACTACAATACAGTAGTTCAGCGTAATATAAAATTAAAGGAATACAGTATAACTGCAGTTCAGTTCAACAAAATATTTGTAGAGTACACCTGCAGTTTAACACCAAAATAAACTAGGCAGCAGAAACAACGGCAGCTGTTGGCAAGGTAACTGGCAGTTGTTATATTGCACTGCAGCTGTAAGAGTAAGCTATACATTTTCGACTGTTTGTTCAGCTTTCAATGTTTTTTAAGATCAGGATGCAGTCATTGCCATTAAGAATTTACTGAGCGTTAAAAGTACAAATACATATACTGTATATGAACATACTGTATGCACAATGTACAGTGCATTTAGTAGGAAAATTATGGATACATATTGTTCTTTGGATACAATATTGCCAGCACACCAGTGTATTAGCTTTCAGTTGCACGGTCTATTTGAACAAACTTTTGGTCATTTGAAAACATTATAGGCACAGTTAAACTGTAGTTTACATCAAATACAGTGTAGCTCAATGTTTTATAAAAAGCAGTGATAATTCATGATTGACCTTTTGGACAGAGATCTTTTAATGAAATACTCTGGTTTCAGTGTTTTAAAAACAAATTATAAACTAAAATGAAGCTGACTTGACTGGATGTTTCTTTTAATGACACCTTAGAAACCATTCATACAATATTGCAAAAAGGCATTCAGTACGATAAACGATTAGCCTACTAACGATTAATTAACACCTTTCCAAAAGTCCAAATATGCCTATTTTCTTCATTCTTAATTGTGTATTTAAATGCATTAACCTTACGTCTGGAAGCATTCGTTTACAAGTTTACACAATGAGCATAAAACAGAGTTTATTTAGAGCAGAAGGTTTCCCGGAATTAGCCATATTTAGAATGTCGTGCTCCAAGTAAACGTAATCAATTACAGCACCACAGCCGAAAGCAATCGGCCGCTCGTGTTCTTGTTCTGTGCCGATCGCGATGACGAACTTCAACTCAACGCTCTGACGTTCCCGTCGCTCTGAACTGCTGTGGCATGCTGTCTCCATGGAAACCAGTTTAGTTGGCGCAGTGCGTTTGCGTGGTTTGTATATTCCTGCTTGCTAGCACATACACACAGGGCTTTCAAATCTAACAGACGTAGGCTTGTGAAATGATCCGTTCGCCATTTGGCTTACATTTACGGGTGTTTGATTGAGATAAGCATTAAATGGGCAAAATGCACGGCTTGGTCGAGAGGTGTCTTTTCTACTGTCCATTTTTTTCAACTTTGTTGTCGCGTTATTAGCGAGCTAACGCCAAGCCAGGTGAACAGGTATGTGCGGCCAGGCTAATGTAATGCAATGTAGCTCTTGATGTAAACTTAATCTTACATTTAACGCCCATCGGGAATATCTTGAAAGGGGGATCTCTGCTTTCTGTGAAAACAGCCATATCTGGGTGGTTTGCCCCATGTCAACGTGACATAAGCTGGGAAAGGATATTTTTGCACAACAGCATGCGCTGACCAAAAGCGCTCGACATCTACAGCTGCTCCAGTGGGAAACACGCATCCAATCCGTATTTTCTTGGTAAGTTATCAGCACTTTCATCGCAGGATTCCCTTACTACTGTACGTGCTGCGTGGTTTGCAGCCGCCAGCACACGCATCTCTCCAGAAGGCGCGCGTGTAAACCTCACAAACGATTGAATGTCCTACAACGCAAGGAAATTAGCGATACTTTTGCAACCGGTGGGACGCGTTTGTCGTGGGAGGACCGTCCTCTCTTCATCAAATAAATCATCAGTCATTCCCTGTCAAGGTGCCGCAATAATGAAAGGACTTTGACTCTCGCGACAGAATTAAGAAAAAACTTAGTACAGATGTTTGTCAGGAAAATGACGCCGAGTCAGTCCAGTTTGTATGGAGAGATAGATGACCTGCAAGATCTTACTTTTATCGAGAGACCCATACGAAGGAGTCTGAAGGTAGGCTATGTATTACAAATCATGTATTAGATCATTTTCTCCTAGTGTTCATCATTGTTTTGTTTATGAGACATTTATGGTACAATATTTACTAATACGGATTATTTCTCAGAGGGTAATGTTATGTTTGAAAGCGCGGATGGATTGTGTGGGAAAACGCTATGAGAAGTTAAACAGCCTAAAACAGAAAATGATTTTTTTATGTGCTTTACTATGTTTTCTTATGTTGCTCACACCACGACCGTTTATTGTATAATATATAGGATTTATTATTTTTATGTTGAGTAGTAAATCTAATAGATTCCTTTGGGAAGAACTGGGGTTACCCACTTCTGTCTGCTGAGTGACGCAGTTTTTGTCAGCTGTCCGCATCACCGCCTCGCCTCCTCATTTTCGCGCCACACCACTGCGGAATAGAGGATTTCCACTTTCAACTATAACGTTTTTCACATTACTTACGCTGAAATCTTAAAATCTTTGACTGGCAATCACATACATTCGCGTGTTTCGTTTTGTGCGTCTCAGCCCTGCGCAACCATGCGCACCTGCTTACGGTGAAGTTAAGCAAGGATACTCTCTTATGAGTCTTATCACGTATGCGGGGAATAAAGCAACGCCTTCAGAGGGGGCGGGTGTTTTCTGTCCCTCATTGTTTTTAATAGGGAGCTTCCAAAGAAAACCAACGTGGGTCTGAAAGCCTTAAAGTAATAGACTAGGCACCCACATGGCTCCCGTCCCCCACACTATCTCCTCCCACGCAGTCCCTGTTGCCTCGCATCCTGCCTCTCTTGCAGCCTCCTCACACATTTGGCTGAGTCATCTGTAATGGAATCTTGCCCAATTTACTGACCATTCTTTATTTAAGACCACTAATTTTGTAAAGTTCAGTCTCCATTTTCTATGGCCATGCTAAACATTTTATGCAAATGTTTTTTTATTCTGTCCATGCACTGTGTGCACTTGCAGTGTGCAGATGGTGATGCCGGTTTGTACCATCATCCCTCAAAATCTCATTGTTTTCATCATTTGCAGACTGCAGAAGAGATTGATAAACTCACAGTGGATGAAGATCTGAATGACATTGAGCGAGCAGTCTACCTTCTCAGGTAAAATAACAGCTGATTTGTATCGAAAACAATACCAGTACATACTGGTACAGCAGTAATCATAAAAGACATTGTCAAGTTATTTGAATAGCAATTACCAGTGTCTAAATGTTAGTTTGTGTTCCTTATAGTTTAAATGGCAGTATGTTGTGAACTCTGTCATGTTTTGCAACATGAATAAAGCTGTGAGATTATTTGGGTCAGTTTTGCTCACCAGTGTTTTCCACTGTCGCCGTTTACCCGAATGTGTATCCGGGGTAAACTGACCGCACAGCAACTTCTCAACGTCTAAAACTGGCACAGAACATCCCGCGCAGTGGGTCAGGGCAGGCTGTGTCGTCGCCGCTGTACTAGCCTAATGATGTATATTTTAATGGCTTCTCATTGATATCTAGGCAGAGCTAACTATGTCTTGAAGGACTTCAGGGAGTCACCATTCTTAGGTTTCCATGTTACCGTCATTCAGATGAAGGATTAACAGTGATACAGTCTTATCTGATCATTAAAGTTGAATGGATCTGGTTCTTATTACTGAGGAAACAGAGTTAAATTTCATTCGATTCCCCCAGAA